>NC_068360.1:4101933-4214433 GCF_020536995.1 Dreissena polymorpha
AATTAAACATTTAATCTAAAAATCTCCAGTAAAAAAAACACAAGAATACAATTTAAAAAAAGGAAACAGATAACCCTCAACAGGGCTCGAACCACTGACCCCTTGACTCCTGGAGTAAAACGTCTTCCGCATTGACCACTCTAGTACTCTACCATCCATGCTCATGCTTAGAGTGGATGTATTTTTTACCTTATATATAAGCAATCCTCATAGTTTCCCAAAATATAACTACAACAACAGAACTTTCTAAATTACTCAATCGTTTCGCGTCGCACGACGCTTTATAATTTTCAGGTTTTCAAATCGTCAAAAGATGCATATAATAGATATTTATGAGCATGGTTAATGGTCAGTATTATTATTTCCTCAAAAATATCATAACAAAAACGAAAATTTGCGAATCTGAAACAACTTTTTATAATTTTGTCAACTTACCAATCTATTGAACGGCCCCTTTAATACCATGAAAGAAATTGTGCGTTCTCTCAAAATAATGCTTGTTTTTGTTTAACGTGCATTGGCCACTATATAATGATCAACAAACGTCGACTAGGACTACAATTCCCAGCATGTCACCTGTGCCTGTAAATAGTCTTAGAAGTCATGTATCGTTATAATGTAAAGGATACTATAAAAAGCCGTTAATGTCAGTTGTTGTTTGTTTTCAAATTAATTAGCAAAACGACAATATCAAATTAATTCCAGACTCATCTTAGCTGTGTTATAATTTTATTTTACAATGAATCAATACTTGCACTGTGTAACATTTTTATGTATTCGTGAATTACTGGGGATGAGAAAACACACGCTTTAATTGAAAACCTGGTAATACATAACGCTCTAATCAGACATCCCCATAGCAACGTGCTGAGAATGATAAAACCGAGAATTCGAGTAAGGTAGTAAACCCATCATATTCAATGTTAAGAACATTTGTTTACAAATCATATTGTTATATTATTTTCTTGAATTAATAATAAATGTAAAAAAGTTTGTCTGCTGTCCGATTTCGATCCGGGACAATTTGCTTTCAAATCGAACGCCCTACAACGGAGGCCCTAATATCGTGTTTAACCCATTTAGGCCTAGTGGACTCTCCCATCCATCTAAATTGGATCAATTTATTTCCAAAATTAGGAATGTCTAGTATATTTATTTCTATATTTACAATATTTCGTACAGAAATTCCGTTAAGCAAACAGCGTAGACCCAGATGAGACGACGCTGTTTGCCCAGGCCTTTTTTCTAGACGCTAGGCATAAATGGGTTCTAAGAACCCCTATCTTGTTTTGATTCTGCCTAATTAGTATGGTTATATGCATATACGCACGTTTTCTTCAATTTAAATTGCATGTAGTTCATTTTTAACTTTAATCACTTCCTACGACTTTGATTGAAAAATGTACATCTTTATATGTTAAGGAATATATTCCAATCACGATCAGAAAAGGTACGGGCGGCTACGATTTCGTCGCAATTACCAGGAAATTAACGAATTTAAGATAGGTCGAATATCGAAATGGTGAAAGTCACATGTATGCATTTACTGTGTATGTCTATTAAGATATGATTTTAGTTATGTGTTTCATACCACATTTATGATTTCACCTTTTACAACTTGGTCAATGAATAGCATGAACACTCTATTTCCAATGCCATGATGCGTATATTATATTACATAACGGTGTACTTTTAACTCATATAGTTTTGTAATTTGTCACGGCTTTTAATTTTTGGAAATGTTAACTTGTTTGTTTTGCCTGACGAATTCGTGAATAAACTTTGTAAAGATAAAAACTAGTGGTCATGTTTTTGTTATATCACGTATGCAAATATTGTATTTAACCGCGCTTTTTACCTAGGTGATCGAGGTTCAATGGCCAATCCTGAAGCATGTGAGTTTGGTTTGTGGTCACCATACCGTACATGTGGGGTTGTCTACGGGTACTCCGGCTTCCCCACCCCACCCCTCCACAACACAAGACCACACCAACATTGAAATCTTTCGCTAACAACTACATGGCTCTACACTGCAGTGATAATTCCAAATTCGTCCAAACTTTTGCGAGTGTATTAGATTATATTAAGTATGTATAAGTACTGGGACACACTTCGGATCCACAAATAACGCAGCCTCAGGCGCGCAGGGACCTCACCAACTTCGACATATGCACGCATATGTTAATAAGTAACACTGCTGGGCAGCTTTAAGGCTGCCTTCAACTGCCTCTGTACGCATAATATCACAGTCGATGTTAAAAGTCGAGCTGGCTCTAGTAAATATCGGTTTTAAGAAAACAATGAATGTGTTTCTGAAAGTCGTAATTTTGCCTCACTGTAAGCTAGTCCCTTCTACAGATTAAAGTATAGGGACGAAAGTGTTCAGGGGTCGTATTACAGAAGCATCTTAAGTTAAATTGTATTCTTATCTTTAACGTTTTTCATTTCGTATTGCAATATTTTTTCATTAATATTTCCATGAAAATGACATCATTATGTCAATGTTATTTTAGGAATACCAAAAACATGTGTTTCCTTATTTAGTAAAGAAATACAAAACATTGTAATTTTGACCTTAAGTGAAATTATTTAAGAAATAACTTAAGATGTTTACGGAATACCATCCTAGGTCAGATAAAGACGAAAAATAAAAAGGAATACACTGTGCGTCTCAGTAGGATTCCAACTATGAATGCGTTGATGGATTTGTATATTTAACCCATTTATGCCTAGCGTCTAGAAAAAAAGGCCTTGACAAACAGCGTAGACCCAGATGAGACGCCGCATGATGCGGCGTCTCATCAGAGTCTGCGCTGTTTGCTTAAAGGAATTTCTGTAAGAAATATTCTAAATATAGAAATAAATATACAAGACATCCCTAATTTTGGGAAGAAATTGATCCAATTTAGAAGGATGGGAGAGTCCAATAGGCATAAATGGGTTAATAACTTTGCACATGTTGTCAGCAATTTTGATGAAAACAACATAACCATGTGACCCAAATGAAACTTGTTAATTCATCAGTTGGCGATTGTGTATTTTTTTTTTTAATTCAAACATTTTACATAAATAATACAAAAAACAACGACCCGTGTTCAGTTACTGTTCCCGGAAGCATATGAGTTTGGGTTATTGTCACCATACTTGACCAGTGGAGTTTCCTCCGTGTACTCCGCCCGCCCCCGCCCTCCACCCCCCTACACACATAGCACAAGACCACACCCAAATTAAAAAAATCTATTGAACCACTTAATACCTAAAAATTAGAGCTACAATTCTAAATCAAATCCCAACTTTCATGAGTCGAACACGTTAATTAGGTAGGAGTGCTGGGACAAACTCCGGGTACACACATAATGCAGCCTCCTTACGGAAGAACTTCATACGCTTCGGAATTCACACATTGATGAGAAATACCTAGTGGACGGTGGGTTTGTTTAAATCAATACTCCCTACAGGAAGAAGGCTCGTGTAAATAGGGACAAACGGAAGGCCGCTCTAGATACATATTCGGCATACTCGCTGTTCGACAACCGACAGTGGAATGGCTATCTCTATATGCATATCAAGGCACTCATGGAAAAATGCAATATGCCGAAGAATATAAATACTATAGTATATTCTAAACAAGAGCACCACATAACGGATGCCAATGCTCGGCTGCGGGTGCAGTTTAAATAAATGAAAGCTTGTCAGAATATTTTGTTAGACGTCATAGTGACCTTGACATCGACATCGCAATACGCACATCAGAGGCGTTATAGTGCTTGCCATGAACACATGTGTCGTGTTTAGAATAGTTTCCAAATACTTACTTCTTGAGCCGTTATAGTTCCTGACTGTTTTACCATTCGATGTTAATTTGTTTACCTTTGTCACTAAACGAAGTGCATTTGCCGGTATGCTTTACATAAAATAAAACTTAAAACTTTACTAGCTTTACGCAACGTACATGAATGGTTTATTTCGTGTTAAAATAATGTAAACGCGACCCATACAATGCCAAAGAGACCAAGGCTTTAACTTCAACTATGATGTATGTAATTCATATTTAACAAGCAAATTTGTTGAATTTAGTTCCCCTGCCTATTTCAAAATTTTGTGACAGAAGAACGGACAGACAGACGGACGAACGGACTGACAAACGGAGGGACGGACAACGCCGATGGTATATCAATCCGCCTTTGGCGATGGTAAAAATAAAGTATTTTTTCCCCAAACGCTTTTTTATATGAAAAATTAAATTTAAAAAAAAAACGCTGCTTTGCACTATGTAAATATGACCCGAAATACAAATTCTGATATCTTTAAGTGCAATATTTTATTTCCTCTGTAAAAAATCATACCAACATACACGCGCACGTAATGCTGAGATTTTAGAACAAACAATAATTTGGCACTGCATGCAACAATATTAACAAAATAATCACAATAACACGCCGAAATTTAATCAAATTAAATTGAAAATCTCACAACAAATCTGAACGTTTTCTACATAGTCTGTCTCACACATGTTGCTTGAGAAAAACTGCACGTTGTTTTGTACTTAGATTCAGAAGGCCACCTGAAATGAAAAGTGTCGATAGAAGCAATAAAATAACACCAAAACCAGTATGATCTCTAAATAGTATGCATGTATGTGCTTAAATTCCAATTATAAACAAAAAGTGTGTTTGACTGTTATATGGCCAACAGTTCTGGACCATTAGAAATCTATCATATAAGAACGGCGTGTGTATTATACAAGGACGATGCATATTAAATAGAACAAAACAGAAATTTGCAATCTAGCAACTAGTGACCGTCATGATACATCTAATTGAAACTAGAGTTTTGTCACAAAAATGACTAAATACACCCTCGCGCGAGTTTTCCACAGGCATAGCAGCCATGACGACGGCGAAGTTAAAGGGCATAAAACTCATGAATACGTGGATCAATTCAAGTGAAAAATGAGACGCGTTCTGAGAAAACGGGGCTTAATGCATGTGCGTTAAGTGTCATCCCAGATGAGCCTGTGCAATTCACATAGGCTAATCAGGGACGACACTTTCCGCCTAAACTTGATTTTCGGTAAGGAGGGACTTCCTTGAAACTTAAAATACCATAAAAGCGGAAAGTGTCGTCCCTGATTAGCCTGTGCGGACTGCACAGGCTAATCAGGGACGACACTTTACGCACATGCATTAAGCCCAGTTTTCTCAAAACGCGGCTAAAATATGTCTTGCATGTATACACTTTACGGTGATAACAATTTGAGTTTCAATGCAAACACTTGAGAAACGCATAAATAGTTCGCATCACAGACTTTTTAACATTTTATGCGGACATACCGGCAAACGAACCGCCACACGGACCGACCGAACGATAGCAAAACTTTTAAATACACGCTATCAAATTTCGTTTTTTTTTCAAATACAATGATGCATATACCATTTCATTTGTGTTGAATTCGTGTGAAATGAATTGCAATGGAAGACGATTCTGAAAAACTGTAAAAGCGGCGACTGGGAGCGCATGAAATACATCCTCTATTGAGAGTCATATACTTTGATATCAATAAAGAGATTTTTCTGTATTCATTATACGAATAAACGGTATATACTTGTTTAATTTAATAAAGGAATGCTGAAACTCTATAGGCAATATAAGCAGTTTTTTTACAACTAAACATAAACAATTTATGTTACCTGTTGACGCGTCCCGTAAATACAACAACGCAGCTGCTATCATTGAACCTAACAAAAGTATAAAACAAGAATATCAGTGAAACTGATGGATGCTCCCCGATGATGCGCTTTGTCAATATATGTGTAAATAACCACCTAAACAATCTATTATTAGCCTTGGTGACCTTGACCCCAGTGATCTCAAACCTGATCAAAAGGTAGAGGTTTATGCAAGGTACCTACATGCAAAATATGAAAGAGATCGGTATAGAATTGAAGGTGCTATGAGAAACTGTAACAAAAGTGTGACGGAAAATTCTATTATTAGCCTCGGTGACCTTGACACCAGTGACCTCAAACCTCATCAAATGCAAGGTACCTACATGGCGAATATAAAAGAGATCGGTAAAGAATTAAATGTGCTATGAGAAACTGTAGCAAAAGTGTGACGGAAAAATATATTATTAGCCTTGGTGACCTTGACCACAGTGACCTAAAATCTCATCAAAATGTAGAGGTTCATGCAAGGTACCTACATGCCAAATAGGAAAGAGATCAGTAAAGTATTGAAGCTGCTATGAGAAACTGTTACAAAATTGTGACGGAAAAATCTATTATAAGCCTTGGTGACCTTGACCCCAGTGACCTCAAACCTCATCAAAAGGTAGAGGTCCATGCAAGGTATCTACATGCCAAATAGGAAAGAGATCGGAAAAGTATTCAAGGTTCTATGAGAAACTGTAACAAAAGTGTGACGGAAAAATATATTATTAGCCTCGGTGACCTTGACCTTGACCCCAGTGACCTCAAACCTCATCAATAGGTAGAGGTTTATGCAAGGTACCTACATGCCAAACATGAAAGAGACCGGTAAAGAATTGAAGGTTCTATGAGAAACCACAGGTGGTTAGCGTGTGGCTATGATATTAATTAGTGAAAACATCATTTTGAATGATAAATAATCATATTATAACGAAAAATTAACTTTTCTGAAAAAAAATATTTCACTATCAAATATATATATAACAAGGTATGCAACTCAAAATCAGCCCAAAACGGGTGCATCGCTTTGAACAGCCATATCTTCATCAATTTTGCAGCGATTTTCACGATTTCGGTCTTATTCAACGCAGAAATGAATTTCCTTTCTGGAAATGTATATGTCTTGCAATATTTTTACAAATGCTGGGTCAACTTTTAAGAAATAACACGATACACAACACGCATGACCCAGTTGACAGTGATCATGCTGTCTTTAAGACTGAAATCTTCACGGAGTAAAGGGCAACTTCCCTATAAAGTTCGTGTAGTTCGATACCATAATTCAATAAAACGTATGAAAAAACATTATTACCGTTCTTGTCGTTACATTCTGCATCAAGACTAACTGTCCAGCGCCGTTTGAAACCTTTGTTTACATACATTTCAACTAACTGACATTTTAAACATACGAGTGATTTCATTGGTCCAATGCGGAGGTGTGTCTTTACAACTGGAGATTTCATTCATAAAGAATACATGATCACTGTCAACTGGGTCATGCGTGTTGTGTATCGTGTTATTTCTTAAAAGTTGACCCAGCATTTGTAAAAATATTGCAAGACATATACATTTCCAGAAAGGAAATTCATTTCTGCGTTGAATAAGACCGAGATCGTGAAAATCGCTGCAAAATTGATGAAGATATGGCTGTTCAAAGCGATGCACCCCGTTTTGGGCTGATTTTGAGTTGCATACCTTGTTATATATATATTTGATAGTGAAATATTTTTTTTCAGAAAAGTTAATTTTTCGTTATAATATGATTATTTATCATTCAAAATGATGTTTTCACTAATTAATAGCATAGCCACACGCTAACCACCTGTGTGAGAAACTGTAACAAAAGTGTGACGGAAACATATATTATTAGCCTCGGTGACCTTGACCTTGACCCCATTGACCTCAAACCTCATCAAAAGGTAGAGGTCCGTGCAATGTACCTACATGCCAAATATGAAAGAGATCGGTAAGGTATTGAAGGTGCTATGAGAAACTGTAACAAAAGTGTGACGGAAGGACGGAAGTACGGAAGTACGGAACTTCAAACTGGCAACTATATGCTCCCCGAAAATGTTCGGGGAGCATAAAAACAGTATTAAGAACGACAGCATACACTCGCATGTCATTACTAAATATAGAACATCTTACATAATTGCAAAGTTTATTTGAACACAGGGGAAACATGGCAAACCGTGATCTGTGTTGCAGCACATGTTGTGAGCACGCGATTTATGAATTGTGAATTATGAAATGTGTTGACGCGGCTATATCAATATGATAACACTAGGGCGAAAACCTTTAAACCATGAATTGATTCATTATTGGATAATAGTTCCCGGGTAAGAAACTAACATTGATGGACCTTACAGAGAATATACATACGGCGTATATGTCAACATTTTATCATCGCACTCTTACACCAACATATGAATGTTAAATACAATAAATTAACAATCTTGATATTAAACCACTGTTTAAATATTGTTTACTTCGGTGAAATGTATGACGAATAAGTTACCACCGTTTTAACAAAATAACTCGTATTTGTAAAACCATAAATGCGTCTACGTCAGTATGTGTCGTCCAGACGAATATGCAAGGCCGAATGCGGATTTCCGAAAATAGAACATGTCTTTTGTACGCGAAAGAGTTCTTTGCTGTACAGAAGAAAATTACTCGCAATCGGCTTAAAATTTTATTTCGATTATTTTCTGGAAACTTCTTCTTTAGAACCTTTATTTCACTTCTTGATTTATCAAAGTTTTATCTGTTTTGAAATAGAAGTATGATTGTCTATATACCCGCTTTCAATCCAGATGCACAAGAAGGTGAGGTAAACTACTTAGTGTAACTGGCCGAATAATTAATCGTTTCAACAATGAGTCCTCTCAGAATTGGTGAAACTTACAGATGACGCACATGGTAAAGAACACTTCAAGGACCAGATAGCCGGCAGTGTCCACGATGAAGCCAACAAAATACGTATCAATGGCCTGCCCCACAGAAATAATGGTGCCCATGCTGAAAAGAATACATATATGTGCTGAAAGAATATAATTCATATACACATGAACCGCGCTCTGGGGTTAAATGCATGTGCGTAAAGTGTCGTCCCAGATTAGCATGTACAGTCCGCAAAGGCTAATCTTGGACGATACTTTCCGCATTACCTGGATTTTTGCTAAGAAGAGACTTTCTTTAACGAGAAATATCAAACAAGCGCAAAGTATCGTCCCTGATTAGCCTGTGCTGACTTCAACGACGACCTTCGTACATTGTTCATACACACGAACAGGAGAGAATTTAAACTGCATATTATCGCCGAATACAGAAGAGTTTTCGAATATTGTAATTGTGAAACAATTCTACAAGCGATAGTCGCGGGAAATCGAAATTGTTTAAATAAAATATTCACGAATGTATTGAGGTGACATTTATATCGTACAAGTTAATATTACAAAGACATATACATTACAAAATGTAGATGATTACATCCCGAACAAAGTGCCGAGTGTATATTAAGAAAATATATTGCAATTAACTTTATATTAAAAGACCATGCCTACATCCCGAACGCAGTGCCCAGGTACATCAGAGGGTAAATTAAAAATATATTTCAAAGAACTATATATACAAAGTCGATGCTTACATTCCGAACGCAGTGCCGAGGTACCTCAGAGGGACCGCGTAGGACACCAGGGGCCAACATGTGGTGGTTACCAAGGAGTATCCTAGACCAAGAATCACCTGAAAAACAAAGAAACAGTGGACTACAACTTCCCCATATTTGTGGCCACACAGTTTTTACATTACGCAGTTTAATATTTTTTGAGAATTATGAGTGTTCTGAAAAATTGCCATCATAAATCAGATAGCGGCAGAACTATTGAATACACGTACAAATGTATGAATATTGGAATTATAAAACTCGAGAAACAATATCAAGAAATATATTCTTTTTACCATCAGCTAGTATTTAATTTAAGGCAGGTCACCGCTTATACAATACATGAAATTACAAACAACAACACCATTTAATATAAAAATCATAAAAGCGACCAACTTCCAATGAATGCTCTGAATATGTAAAAAAAATATAACAAGAGATTGCCAAGCAATATTGTCCCCTACCGGTGAAACTCCACCATTGTCAGAAAAAAAGTATTTGTTGTAATTGCAACCAGAATTCTTAACGTAGGAGCAAAATGAAATGACGTGCATAATCTCCATAGTGCAATATATCCATGTTTCAAGTTTCATGACAAACTTTGAAGAACTTTTAAAGTTATCGCAGGATCCAGAAAAGTGTTACGGAAAAAACAGACAGACTGACAGACGGAGCGCAAACCATAAGTCCCCTCCGGTTTCACCGATAGGGGACAATAAATAACCAACGGGCAATCACGCCTTGAAATATTCGCGACCGGAATGACCTTACAATGTTAGCACGACCATTAAAAAGGAAAGCTGTATAAATATCATTAAATGTGGATATAAGTTTCAGAGCGCTTGTTTTTCAATAACATTATCATATTTGTAACGAAAAACTCAACAATTACATTGGGATAAATGGGTAAAATAATCGGGGATACAACATACCCAGAGCTTTTAGAAGACGCCGAAAACAAGCTAAGAACTATGGCTCAAACTTTTTGACATGGTCGAGCAAATTATCCCCGTGTCACTAACATTAAAAATCGTACCAAACATTTAAGATTCGACCCAATTTTAAGTATAGTAATAATGTTTGATAAAACATGGTTCTGTTTTCATACCGTGCATACGTACGGCTCCACAAAGGTGAAGGTCATCATGATATGGCTGGTCAGCCCCAGGACGAGGCCGGTCATCAGGAAGTACAGGTTACGACCCACTCTGTCGATGGCAACACCGAACAGCGGCATCGAAACCGCTCCAACCATGTAAACCATGCTGCATAGACCAGCATATAGATATTACTGTTACATAGCGAATGTTATATTTAAGTTAATACCATTGCATAACATTATAGGTAAGGTGATACGGAATTATAGCTAGACAGTGGGTGCTTATTTTTCTCGAGCAATCAGTGGATGAATTTTACTGTCCCAATATTCTAATGGAACATTAATGTTCCTTTAAAACAAATTCCAAAATATAATAATAAAAAATGGCATTCATAAAAACAATTTCATTTTAGATTGTAAAGCCTCTCCATACTACCTGTTCCCATTATGAAACATATAGGAAATAATAAAACTTTATCAAGAGCGAACATCTTGCCCGCTTGTCTTCAATTAAGGCAAATTACCAATGAGCTATATACTATTAGACAATATATGAGTCGCATTCTGAGAAAACCGGGCATAATGCATGTTTGTAAAGTGTCGTCCCTGATTAGCCTGTGCAGTCCGCACAGGCTAATCAGGGACGATACTTTCCGCTTTTATGATATTTTCTGTTTAAAGAAAGTCTCTTCTTAGCAAAAATCTAGTTAAGGTGGAAAGTGTCGTCCCTGATTTGCCTGTGCGGACTGCACAGGCTAATCTGCGATGACACTTTACGTACATGCATTATGCCCAGTTTTCCCAGAACGCGACTCATATGCAACTCTACATAACACACTCACGGTTTACCTGTTTATCGTATTTGCCTCTTTCGGACTTCTTGAATACTTCGTTGCAAAGAACAGCCTTCAAAAGCAAAGACGACCGATACAGCCACGTTTATGAATCTTTTAATTAATCATTTATTGTAAGTTGTAACATGCAAGTTTAGAAAAAGCCAAATAAATACATACTAATACCATGTTGTAACAAGACTATTGCCAAGCAATATATGACCCCTACTGGCTCCACCATTGTCAGAATATGTTTTTGTATATATTTGTTGCCATAACAACCAGAATTCTTGACGTAGGAACGAAATGAAATGACGTGCATAATCTCCATATTACCATCTGTCCATATTTCAAGTTTGATGAAAAAATATGAAGAACTTTTAAAGTTATCGCAGGATCCAGAAAAATGTGACGGACTGACAGACTGACAGACAGACTGACACACAGAGCACAAATCATAAGTCCCCTCCGGTGAAACCGGTAGGGTAAAAAAATATGGAAAATGAAGTCAAACGCATTTATCGAGAGTTGTAAAAATATGTAAAAGATAACCAAAATTTTGTTAAAAATATAAGTGCAAGTAAAACACAACTCATTAATAAAAGGTTGTAACTGGTATGTAAAAGCAAACAAATTTCATTAATTGCAAGTTGTAATATGTATAAACAACGAAACCCAAATCATTAATTGTCACTCGTATCATATAAGAAGGAAACCCGATGATAAAGCAATCGCTTAAAATTGAGCAAACACATCTAGAATAAAAAACAAACCTACTCTCCCTGTGTCACGAAGGGGAAAAGCTGCAGGTAGAAGAGAGCGGAGCTGATGGCAATAAGCCAGAATATGGACGGAAATCGCCTTACATCAGATATACGGATAAACTTCGATTCTTCTTCTATAAAATGTAGAGCTTGGTCACAAACGTTACTTATACGAAACGAGTTTATTAAAGCATACTATTATATATTATGATTATTAAAGCATACTATCTATAATGAAAAACAAAGTATGTTTAAATTTATCCAATATTGAACTAATGGGTTCTTTAACCAAAAAATAAATAAATGTAGATTCTACCTCTGTTAAATGTAGGATTTAGTCACAAATGTTATTTATACCCCCGGACCGCTCTGTCAGCTACGTTCAGAGCAAATCAGAATGTGTAGGGATAATTGGAGATTAAAGGGGCCTTTTCACGTTTTGGTAAATTGACTAAATAAAATAAAATGTTTCAGATTCGCAAATTTTCGTTTTAGTTATGATATTTGTGAGGAAAGGTACAGACTAATTTTGACGAGAACATACATCACATATAATTACTTAATATAATTACTATTAAAAGTATTAATTATAAAACTCACAAGAAGTTAAATTGTGTATTTAAATGAAAGGCCTTAAAAATAAGTTACGAACCATCTAACTGTTGTTTCATTAATCGATTTCATTAAGTCATTATATTCGATCACATTCGTATTTTTCAAACTTCGCATTTGTTTATTGTTTGCGTAAACCAACAAATACCGGGCAATCTAGCAAAACATTTCAAATTGCCATCAAGTACACGACAGTTTTAAATGCACGTTCAGTGTTCGGTGTTATATGTCGTTAATGCCATCTACCCGACTCCCCGTGTGTTCGTAAGGCTGTCCCTCTAAATCGTGTTAAAGCAGTTATGAACGTTGTTTTGTTTCCATATAAATTTGAAATATATCTGTACTCCTAATTTCCAAAAAAAAACACGGTAGTGTTTACCTCTAATTGTATAAACAAGGTTCATAGATAAATTAAGATATAAACATCAACATCGCCCATACCCTAAAGAACCATACTTCGCTAACACCAAAACTATCTACGCAAATAACTAGAGCCTTGTCACAGACGTGACGTATACCCCCACATGCTGTCTTCACAAAACAAGAGAATCTGATTTATGGCGATTTTTATGAATTATTATGCCATTATCATTTATAGCCATTTGGATCTTTGAACTCTTGAATTCTTTCACATGACACGCCGTCCAATGACTGTGAACAAAATTAATGTACAGAGTCATTTTTAAATCTCACAATGAATGACATAGTTATGGCCCAGACAAGATCATTTATTGCCATTTTTGACCTTTAAACTAAAAGTGTGACCTTGACCTTGGAGATATCAACGTAATTCTTTTGCGCGACACACCGTCCAATGATGGTTAACAAAAGAGCCAAATGATTTTAAAATCTCACAATAAACTACATAGTTATGAATCGGACAAGCTCATTTATGGCCATTTTTTACCTTTGAACTCAAAGTGTGACCTTGACCTTGGAGATATCGACGTAATTCTTTCGCGCGACACACCGTCCAATTATGGTGAACAAATGTGCCAAATGATTTTAAAATCTCACAATGAACGACATAGTTATGGCCCGGACAAGCTCATTCATGGACATTTTTGACCTTTGAACTCAAAGTGTGACCTTGACCTTGGAGATATCGACGTAATTCTTTCGCGCAACACACAGTCCAATGATGGGGTACATATGTGCCAAATGATTTTTAAATCTCACAATGAACGACATAGTTATGGCCCGGAAAAGGTCATTTATGGCCATTTTTGACCTTTGAACTCAAAGTGTGGCCTTGACTTTGCAGATATCGACGTAATTCTTTCGCGCGACACACCGTCCAATGATGGTGAACAAATATGCCAAATGATTTTAAATTCTCACAATGTACAACATAGTTATGGCCCGGACATGGTCATTTATGGCCATTTTTTACCTTTGAACTTTAAGTGTGACCTTTACATTGGAGATATCGACGTAATTCTTTCGCGCAAGACACCGTCCAATGATGGTGAACAAATGTGCTAAATGATTTTAAAATCTTACAATGAATGACATAGTTATGGTCCGGACAAGCTCATTTATGATCGTTGAACTCGAAGTGTGGCCTTGACCTTCGAGATATCGACGTAATTCTTTTGCGCGACACACCGTCCAATGATGGTGAACAAATTTTCCAAATGATTTTAAAATCTCTCAATAAATGACAATGAAGTTATGGCCCGGACAAGCATTTGACCTTTGAACTCCAAGTGTGACCTTGACCTTTGATATATCGACGAACTTTTTTCACACGACACACCGTCCCATGATGGCGAACAAATGCACCAAGTCATTTTAAAATCTAACGATAAATGACATAGTTATGGTCCGGACAAACTTTCAGTTTAAAACACACTAAGTGACCCCGTGACCTAGTTTTTTACCTGGCATGACCCATATTCAAACTTGATCTAGACATCATCTAGATACAACTTCTGACCAAGTTTGGTGAAGATCGGATGAAATTTCGGGACAGACAGACAGACCGACAGACCGACAAAGTGACTCCTATATAGCCCCCATTACCAATGGTAATGGGGGTATAACAATTTAACCCAACGCACTTTTTGTAGAATATAAATAATTACATGTACAATGTTTAATCAGCATATCAGAAATTAATATGTTAACCATCGTCAATACCCACAATTAATTATCTGGTTACAGTGCATTCCATGAATGAAGCGACGCGGTATGGTTCAAACTTAGATATCAAACGATAAATTTATATGTGAGCGTACATCAGAGTCGATCAATCATATCGGATAGTTCGAACAAATATAATCTTCAAAAACTAACATATAATAGCTCTTGGGAAACCGAGCATGTGCGTGAGTGTCGTCCAAGGTTAGCCTGTGCAGTCCGCACGTGCTTATCAGGGACGACACTTTCAGCCTAGTCTGGTATTTCGTTTAGAAGATACTTCCTTCTATTGACAATGCAATGCAGTGTCGCCCCAAATTTAGCCTGTGCGGACTGCACATACATGCATTAAGTCCGGTTTTACCGAAACAAGGCTCATTTGTACACATTTAAAACAAATGCCTAATTAAGGTTATAATTCAGGGACCAATTGGTAGGAAGAGTTTAAATTGAGCCGTACTTTTGCTATCGTCCTTAGCCACTGGAGGATGATCAATGAGTTTTTGTACGTCAGAACGCCGATCAATGACGGCCGCCAATATGGCCGCTAACGTGCACAGAAGGCCACAACATGAACCTGTAAAGAACAAATATATCTCATCAAGTGTGTGTTTTGCGTGATTTTTGTGATGTGTGGTGTGATTTTGTCTGATTTTTCGGTTATTGGTCTCTTGCCATAAATAAAGGACTGTAATTATGTTTGTGTTCTGCTTGTTCAGATGAATACTAACTGATAATATTCGTATATTGAACAAGTGGTCCAACGCTTATGTCACAACCGAGAGGTAAAAGATGTTGTTAGCTTCCAGTGTTAATCTTTGTATCGAACTGAAAAATTGAAAATATTTGTTATAATGTACGCATTCTATATCTGTATTTAATTACTTCGTTCACGTAAACATTTCAAGAAAATGGTTTAGAGAAAGCAATTAAAACACAGTGATAAAGAGATTTTTGCCTCTACCTTCACATGGATTTCCGTTTAGGATAAATCTAAATTTCAACGCGATGAAAGGCTGTCTATGGTTACTACGTGAGAATTGTTCAATACCAATAACGGGATAAGATGGGGTCGCATTTCAGTCTATCAAACGTTGCCCAATGATTTGTAATATAATGATACACATATGCAACACATATGCAACCATGTGCAATCAGCAACAACTGAAACCATTATTTATAACTGGATAAAACCTCTTCAATTTTCAGCTCAACCCTTGATGCAACCCAATATGAACAGAAAATATTTCAATTCTTGCTAAAGAGTCCTCATATCTTATGAAAGGAAATGATGTTTGTTTTCACACACCAAAACTTTTTCGTTTGTAAGCAATGCATTTGATTATTATATTATTTAAAAGAGCGCATATAATATTATTACATACTTTATTGTATGCCGGTACGAACGTAGTGTACCTACTCAATTTTCTAAGCAAGTACAGCAACTACTCCATTAACCCATTTAAGCCTGTGGTCTCTCCCATCCTACTAAATTGGATCAATTTATTTCTAAAATTAGGGATGTCTATTATATTTATTTCTATATTTAGATCATTTCTTACAGAAATTCCTTTAAGCAAACAGCGTAGACCCTAATGAGACGCCGCATCAATGGCGTCTCATATGGGTCTACGCTGTTTGCCAAGAACTTTTTTTCTAGACGCTAGGCATAAATGGGTTAATTATTACCAAATGTTGGTCAATGACCGATTTAAACAAAATGAGTTTTGTACTTTTTTCCGGAAAAAAGGTTCCAAAGCCGGGACTTCTCCAGGGTTCAATTTTACAGGTTTTGTGGATTTTGGCTTCAATAACAAGCACATGACCACGCGTCCACATAGCTAGTTGGCCTCGATGTTCGACTACAGCTGACATAGAATTTTTGACATCGACTTTTTAAAAATTCGATGCCAACAATTATAATGGATGTAAACAAGAGCACCGCATAACGGGTGCCACGCTCGGCTGCAAAAGCTTGTCAGAATTTTTTTAAGAGGTCACAGTGATCTTGACCTTTGACCTAGTGACCCTAAATGGGTGTGGCGTGAAGAACTCATCAAGGTGCATCTACATATGAAGTTTCAAAGTTGTAGGTGGAAGCACTTTGATTTTAGAGGCAATGTTAAGGTTTTTGTTAAAGTTTTATATTAGAGGTCACAGTGACCTTGACCTTTGACCTAGTGACCCAAAAATGGGTGTGGCATGTAGAACTCATCAAGGGGTATCTACATATGAAGTTTTAAAGTTGTAGTTGGAAACACTTTCATTTTAGAGCATATGTTAAAGTTTGAAATTAGAGGTCACAGTGACCTTGACCTTTGACCTAGTGACCCAAAAATGAATGTGGCGTTTAGAACTCATCAAGGTGCATCTACATATGAAGTTTCAAAGTTGTAGGCGGAAGCACTTTGATTTTAGAGCCCATGTTAAGGTTTTAGCACGACGCCTACGGCAGACGGCGGACGAGCTGGCTATGATAATAGCTCGGGTTTTCTCCGAAAACAGCCTCGCTAAAAAGGACCGCTATTTTGGTTGTCTACATCACAATTAATATCAAAACAGTGCCGTTAAAATCAATGTTCAATATTCAATGCCACCATAGTAAATATGGATGTCAATTAAATTCGATTTATTTTATTAAAGGAAAATGTATTTTCAGTATCAAGAAATGATTTTTTGAACATGTGACCAGTCACCTGACCCATTGCAGACATTGCCGATACAACTGTAACATGCGACCAGTCACCAGACCCAATGCAGACATTGCAGATACAACTTGAACATCATCATGTGACCAGTCACCTGACCCATGGCAGATATTGCAGACCAGTCACCTGACCCATTTCAGACATTGCAGATACAACTTCCTGTGTGCATACCTGTGAACAACGTTACACCAAGGGTGTACATAGGCTGTGTGCGAGCTGACACGAAGTCGTATATGGGATCCATGATATTCAGAGTTAAAACACTGCACTGAAACAAATAGTGGAAGGCGTTTGTACAGTACATGCAAATAAGTTAATGGGCATTTGATTGAGAATACCTAACAAACTAGCTTAAGGATTTCGAGTAAATATAAACGTTTGTTCGTTTTCTATTTGAGCCTTGTTCTGGGAAAACTGGACTTAATGCATGTGCGTAAAGTGTCATCCCAGATTAGCCTGTGCAGTCCGCACAGATTCATCAGGGATGACACTTTCCGCCTAAACTTGATTTTCGGTAAAGAGGGACTTCCTTGAACCAAAAAATACCATAAAAGCGGAAAGTGTCGTCCCTGATTAGCATGGGCGGACTGCACAAGCTAATCTGGGACGACACTTTATGCACATTCATTAAGCCCAGTTTTCTCAGAACGCGACTCATTTGTTTAAATTATTTTGATTGTTCGCTGTTTTCAACAGTATTTCAGTCAAAGCACGGCACATTTCCTTCTTGTGCACCCGAATTAAGTGCACGTTCTTATGTCTTGTGTACCAGAATTAAGTGCCAGAATTAAGTGCACGTTCTTATGTCAATACATGACAACTGACCTATTTGCATGAGATGCGGGCTAAGAATCGCCGTAGAAATAAATATTTTGTACAATAAGCGCATCACAAGCAATACATATGCGAAAACTGAAAGATCCTTTTTAACTGAACAAGCGATGGAATTTTCAATTTCAAAGCATTTAGTTTCGTCGATTAATGCCTTTACAAGACATAACAATTGCACATTGGACATTAAGTCGAAACATGTGAAGCCAAAGAACGTTAAATGAATTCCGTAGTCATCGAAAGCTTCATGAAGTCATCATTGAACATTTCGTGAATTATTCAGTCAATGGACGTTTCAACAATCCGTCAGTCAATGAACTTTTTATGAATTCTTCCATGCATGAACGTTCCACGATTATTCAATCAAGACGCGTTTCATGGCTGATTCAATCAATGAACGTGTCATTAATTTTTCGACCGATAGACGTTTAATGAATTATTAAGCCAATTAATTTAATTAATTCATTCAATGAACGTTTCATTTTTTAATCAATGCTCTTTTTAGTATTTCTACAGTCAATGAATGTTTAATGCATTCTTAAATCAACGAACTTTCAATGAACCCGTCAGGAATTCTTCAAGATATCAAACATTCCAGAATTCTTCAATCTGTGAAGCCTATAGGATTTCTACAACCGATTAAACATATCATGAATTCTTCAATCAATGAAAGTCACCGAATTTTTCTGTACATAAACGATTCGTTTACTGCGCAAGAGATGAATGTTTTATGAATTTTTCAATCGATGAATGTAAAATGAATTTGACAATCAATAAAAGCGCCATGAATTATTAAATCAATTAAAGCTTCATTTATTATCTTCAATTAATGAATTGTTTAAAAAAATAATCAGCGTTTCGTGAATTATTCAGTCAATAAAGTTTCATTAAGTAGCAATCAATGAACCCATCATAAATTCGTTGTCAATGAATGTTCGCGCAATCAATTCTTCACATTCTTCACCCAAGAATCTTTCACGTATTTCTCTGTGACCTAATACCCGCCCTAGACCTACCACCGGTCTCATAACCTAACACCCGTTCTAGACCTACCATCCGTCCTAGAAACCACCACCCGTCCTAAAACCTACAACCCGTTTTTGACCTACCACCCATCCTAGACCTACCATCTGTCCAAGACCTACCACCGGTCTAAACCCTACCACCCGTCCTAGACTGACCGCCGTCTTAGAACCCACAATCCGTCCCACACCTACCACCCGTCCTAGACCTACCACCCGTCCAATCCCTTACCGTCCTAGACAACATACCGTCCAAGACCAACCACCCGTCCTACAACCTACCACCCGTCCTAGGACCTACCACCCGTCCTTGAACCGACCCCCCGTCTTAGAACCTTCCTCCACCCTACAACCTACCACCCATCCTACAACCTACCACACGTCCTTGGACCTACCACCCGTCCTTGAACCTTACACCCGTCCTACAACCTACCACCCGTCCTACAACCTACCACCCGTCCTAGACTTGTCTTCATGGCCATCACCATATTGAGCATGCTTTGTTGGAACCACTTCACCGTCAGGTTGTCGTTTGCAATGGCTGACGGGGCGGCTACGAGCCTAGAAGCGATAGTGCTTATATAGTGAGACAAATAACAAGACGGAGACGTGAGTTGTTCCTTTACGATCACTGTATATCCATCTCATTCATTCAAAGCGCCTTTTTAAAAGACCTTATTCAAAATCAAAAGCGAATAATCCCAACTTGATCAAATGAAATACTAGTAATACAAATACCAACCCAAACAAGGCTCTGGCGACCCACATGACCCAGTAGTTCTTAAAAAGGGCACCCACTGCAAAGAGGGTCTGAAAATGTGAACATATGTGTAGCAATTATAATATTAAATAACGAACATATGTTTTTCATGTAAAACAACAGTTGCCTCATTTTAAATTATAATGCAAAGCCGTTTTCAAAACACAGTGCCAAAATACTGAAGATTCATTTATTTTTGTTGTCATGAAACTTAGTAAATTCATTAAATCTGGCATTTTCGCGTCATATTGAGTACGTGGATTTTTTAATACATGTAGTCTGATATAAGGCTTCGGAAACTAACGTTCGCTGTACATTTGAAATCGATGCTGAGAGGACCAATGAAAATTAGTGTCCGACAAATAATATTGATTTCACAATACTTATCAGTTACCGACCCGGGTTAAAAAGTAATATATATATACAAAGCCTGTATTTGAGCCTATTAGATTGGTCATTTGGGCCAGCAAGACTTCCAACTGACAAATTACAGGGCACATATCGATGTGCTTATTACAAATTACAGGGCACATATCGATGTGCTTATTTGTTAAAAATATACGTATAAATTATATCATAGACAGTGTTAGAGAATTATCTTTTTGAATACACAGTACATTAGCACACAAATGTAATTATGGATTATCATAACATAACCTAAGTGAAGCATATACACACAATAAAAAGCCAAATTGAATTGCTTAAAAAAAGATAAAATTAATGGTGTATGCGAACAGAAGATTGTTATTGAGACAAAAAAAACACTGTAATGCGTATGTACACACTTTTACAATAATTAACTCTAAGCTGAAAGAATGTGTAACCACAATCCATATTAATGGTAGAAAGTTTTTAGCGGGAGTAGAAAAATCAGAATTGTTATTACATGGGAAGCCGCAATCAGTCCAGTGGAGATCGGCATGCTCAGTCTGTTTCCAATCCTGTCAACTAGAAATCCCCCCAACAGCGAGGACGGTATGTTTGTCCACTGTAGCGTGGAGTAGAAGCCCATGTATTGCGTCTCTGATATGCCCATGTCCTCGATGACATGCTGTTGGATACCAGAAGGACTGTCATAGCAAATGTAGTCCCCTAAAATCCATTATTTCAAGTTCATAGCGACAAACGTACATGTATACACGTTTACAGCAAAGCATACATGTATATTGTTAATACAATACTTCATCATAACTACATCGCCTTAAACATGTAAAATTAATTTATAGAAAACAATGATTCAATTTCATTTTTGACCGTTGTACTAAGTAGGTACCCTTACACCAGTAAAACAGTACTCGTTTTAACAAATTGCAATAAAAACATCAAAATTGCATGGAAATTGGTGTTTTTTCTCTTGTCTGCTATATAACGAAAATATTGTGAAACAATTAAACTACCAGTTAGGTATAAATGTATATAGTGGTAAACAACACATCGTTCATACACGAAAGTGGTCCGTTGCAAATCTTTTATGTAAGGACATGCCAACATGCCAACCCAAAGTAAATTTCCAATTAAAACCATGTCTTGTTTCAATTTGATAAACTTACCTGTAAGGACTATGCACAGCAACAAAAGAAAGAAACATCGAAACAGCTTTGAAAATCTTTCAGTTGGTGTACCACCATCCCCAGTAACGTCCGTATGTCCAACAACGTTTGAACTGACGTCAGTCAAACTAGACGTTGATTGCTCACATACATCGATTTGCACATGACAGATATTATAAACAGCAGTGTGGAAATCCAGATCATCATCTTCTTCCGAATCTCTGGATATTTCTTGAGCGTCGTCAGTTCGAGTATAAGAATTGCGAACATCAGATCTATTTGCAAGCAGCGGAGATTTTTCACTCACTTTCTCCATCACATTCTTATTCAGTTAAACACGCCAATCAGTCATTACGTTCAAAACATCGAAGAGTTCCAACCATGTGCAAATATTGAGACATTTATATTGCAATCTTTAGAAACTATGTTCCAGCGTCTTCACTTCGATATAAAACTAATACATTCCATGCATATATGATTTATTTAGACTAAATGACTTGCAGCTTTTCAATGCAGCAGCAATCCTCGGATGTTGTGGATTTGTTGTATTTTTTACGGTACCGATATTGAATTATAAATGTATTCAAAATTATCTATCAATGTACGATCTTTGGTAATAATTTAGCAGAACTAACTTAGTATGAAAGGTATCGGGTAAGTTCGGCGTGACAATCGTTCGCCCTAATTTCATTCGCCCTCTAGAATACTATAAAGGCATTGAACAAAATACAATTTAAAATCAATCGATTTGATATTTTGCAACAAAGTGCATTTTAAGAAAGAGTTAAAAAGGGGCCTCTTCACAGATTTTGGCATGTATTAAAGTTTGTCATTAAATGTTTTATATCGATAAATTTAAACATTGGATCTAAATATCTACAGTAAATTATGAAGAATAACATTTAAAAAAATGTAACCGTCAACAGGGCTCGAACCACTGACCCCTGGAGTCCTGGAGTAAAAAGTATCCCATTTAGACAACTCGACCATCCGTGCTCATGCGATCAGTGAGGTATTTTATACTTAATATACGCAATCCTCGTAGTTTCATAAAATGTAACGACAACAAAACTCTCCAAATTATTAATTCGTTTCGACTTGCAACGCTTAATAAATTTTCATGTTTTTAAATCGCCAAAAGATGCATATAATGGCTATTTTAAGCATGGTAAATGTTCAGTATTACTGTTTCCTCACAAATATCATAACTAAGACAAAAATTTGCGAATCTGAAACAACTTTTTTTATTTTTGTCAATTTACCAAAACGTGAAGAGGCCCCTTTAAAGGAAGTATGTGTTGCTTTTTCATATGTACACACGTTTACACATTTACTCAATATTTATTGTGTTTGAGAGCAATAATGAGTTATTATTTAATTTGATAACTAGCAGTCTTACAGACAGATGGACAAACGGACGGAGACAGACAGATATACAGACTGACAAACAGACAGACAGACGGACGGACGGACTTACGGACGGACATACCTACAGAAAGACAGATGAACGTTTTAAAATACATTTATTAAAATCATGAATGGATGCTCGAAACATAATAATACTAATTAATAAATAATAATAACATAATACACAACATTATTTTATTACATTTATTTAACGTCATCGACAATAAATTTTAATCCTGGCATTGAGTAGAAGCTATTTCACCTTACTTTTACAAAACTTGAACATAACTTATCAAGCATACGGTGTTTATATTACATGTAAAGATATTAAATTTGTATTTTGTTGAGATAAAAGCCTTTTACACACAATGGCATGCATATAAGCATTAAACAATACCAGCTTGCAGACTGATAAAATCATTAATTATAATGCCATACACATACTTGTCTTACAAAAGAATACATAATTATTTTGTAACAAAACAAAAAGCTCCATACAATACACATTTGCTTTATTTGTTTCATTTGCATTCGTCTGGTTATAATAATAAGGGCGAAGATTAGGAGAAAACAGGACGAACGCGCCAATATTCAAACGGTAAGGCAGTGAAGACATTGTTAACTCACACCATCATTTATCTGAGTTTCAAGAAAAACATGAAAATTGCATTTGCATAACAGACACGAGGGTTCAATATCGAACATAAGTTTATTCATTAATCATAGTATTACGGACTAACATTAGATTGGATCAATGATTTCAGCAAAATGATAAACTCTTCGACTTCGTAACATGTAGACTCGTTGTACTCATTGAATGACTGTATAATTTATTGAATAATATTACATTTATACAAATGCACCACTTACTTAGTTACTATTAATTTCTCAACAAATCACTGCATCACTTGGTTAACATAACAAATAGTTATTTAATACATCCGACAATGAAAATTGATGCGCACATTGGCCTTTGTTTACATTTTGCTTATTTAGGTGGCGAATTACATACAAAGGGGAGTAACTGGTGAAATATTACAATTGTCGGTTGCATTGCTGATGCATTGTGTACATTTGTAGTTAACGAGATTGATGTAAAATATCGAGCAAATGTTTCGAAACTCACAATTCTTTTAATTATTTTAATCATCAACGAAGATTCTTCAAACGTTCCTTTCTGCTGAGATTCAATCCTCCTCCTGAAAATGAACAAACATACGATACTTATTTTGGTCATGACTTATCAATAGTTGTACTATATTATACAATATAAAGAAATGACTGAACAAAATATACAAAGCTCTGCAGAATTAATTTAATTTAACGGAAATGCTTTTATTCCTACACTTGCATGCACAATCGTTGTGTCATTTAATTAAGGGATCAGTGTAGATTTGATCACTCAATCCGGAATTTACTGTACACGGGATAGGTGTTTTTACCAAAAATACCAGCAAACAAAGCATTACGAAAAATAATTGATGATTCAAGCACGTCACCTAACTTGTATCATGTTTTGCTTGCGGTAAGTCGTACATGCATCGTTCTTTTTAAAATCGTTATTGTGGTATATTTTAAACAAATCCCTGAATATTCCCCTTAACTCGTGTTTCCTACGATATTTTCAGAAATAGTAACACGCGAGAAACATAACTAAACAACGTAGGCATACCACGCGACGAATCCACAGTGTATAGTACCGCAGCAGTTATTAATGCACCTGAAAATCAAAAACAAAATATCCATATGTAAATCAACAAAATTAAAAATATATATATGTTTAATGTACACATGACATAAGTGTTATTTTCAGAATTTACCTCAAGTCTGTTTTTACATTCGATCCAAATGATTTGCACGAGTACAATGTGTATGATTATTATGTACTGTTGTGGTTTGGCAATGTACAATGAAGTTATGCAATTCAAAACATTAATGAAATTAAAAAAAAATACATATGGGTATACATCGAGTGTCTAACGTGAATCATTCTCTGTTATCATATTGTAAATTAAATTGTGTCAAACTTCATTTTCCCCTTCATTCTGCCAGTTACTAGCAACACATATAATCTGATCTTATTATCAGTTAGCCGCGTTAGCCGGCTGATCTTTAACTGGAAAACTTGGAAAAGGTTATTGAATGCCCCCGATTAAAAAATACAGTCAATTTCGTCCGATTTATTTGTTAAGAAAACTTTTTCTGTGTTTAACACGAAAACTTAACTCGAGAATGAATAGAATCACTTGCATTTTCACATATACTAAAATTTTATTAATTTAGCGTCGCAATATATTAGAAATTAGCTTTAATTTTAGTTGCAATTTTCCCCAATACCGAAACGTCTTCTCCAATAAGGAAACACGTAATCTTATTTCTGAGAACAAAGGTCAGCGACCGTGATGTAGGTTTTCATTTCTAAAACAATGCATGTTTAAAAGATAGATAAAAAAATGTTTTAATACCAAACGCTATATATATCTCAATATGTGTATAACCATACTACACAGTAAGTTAACAGAAGTGACACAGATCAGACCCCATTGAAACACTAAGCACAACACTTTCTGGAATAGTTCCAATGGCATTTGTAATGAAATGTATACCAATGTTTAATGACAAAATGATGGACCCAGTATGTACATGGGCTGAAAACACCGCCACCAGAGCTTGAGTGAACGATCCAAACGTGAATCATTATTCTTAAAAATAAAAATTAGTTTGAAGACACGAATTAATTGATAATGTTTACATCCACATCAAATTCAACTGTAAACTTAATATTTAGCACCGGTGATACACATCGCATTCTTTTTAAATGCTCGGGTAGCAGGTTGATACAACGCCATAATCTTTGTTTCGGATAACAGGTTGATAAATATATCATTTTCTTTCTAAAATAATAAAGAGGGTGTCACACTATTAATCATAATTTTTGGTTTCGCTTTTGGAATTTTCCGATATTGGGGAATCGACTATACTCGTATTTTATATACCACGTCATACACAGGGTGCAGGATCACGTGACCTTGTTGGGTTCCCAAATTAAACGTTAATGGATGTAAACACACCGGTAAGTGCTGCTTTTTTTCCAAATTACTTTTTAAAAACTTTTGTCTTCAGATTTTAAACTACTGTAGTTCATAAACGACAGATTTTCATGCTGCTTATGGCAATGTGAAATACATCGGAATTACTTTATTCAATAAGCCAGTGTTCTTGTTCAAAACTTCAATGTTTACTGCACGATTATGCATCACGCAACGTGAAATTGTTTCACCGATTGCAGACGTATTCTAGGATTTATTCTAATACCTTAAGATATCGGTACAAACTGCAAGGGAAAAAAAGAAAATGAACACGTCATACATACATAGACAATACACAATATTAGTGTTCTGTACATCCCGGTGGTACACATTTTTAAGTATCAACCCTTTAAACATAGACAATCCACAATATCACTGTTCTGCACACACCAACGGTACACGTTATGAAGTATCAACCCTCTATATATAGACAATACACAATACCACTGCGCTGTAAATACAGCCGGTACACGTTATGAAGTATCAACCCTCCATACATAGACAAGACACAATACCAATGTGCTGTACATACTGGCTGTACACGTTATGAAGTATCAACCCTCATTACATATACAATACATAATACCACTGTGCTGTACATACCGGCGGAACACGTTATGAAGAAAACCTCCAGTATTAGGTATCCCATGGTGTCAACTATGTAACCAACCAAGTAGTTATCAGCCGCCTGTCCCAGTGACAACACGGTATTCACCCTTCATGAAAGAAAGTAATTTGGCTTTGCATTACATCAAAAGGGCATTCTTCATGAACGAAAGGACTCCAGTTTTTGAATTATTTAAAAAGGATGATTATCATAAGCTCTAATTCGTTTATTTAATATGCATGTCATTACAACCATTAATTGGGGGTCTGGAAGACTTAAACATTCGGCATTAAATCTCTACGTAAATTGTTTACATACGTACAGCCCATATGCCGTCCCTAAATTATGTTGGGGTACCACACGGGAAACCAGCGGCCACGCAGCTGTTGTATATAGTGAATACCCAATGCCTAACATTATCTGAAAACAAAGGTAAAACAATGATTTTCAATCGAGTGATATAAAGTTTTTTATGTAACTTCTAAGTGTGTTATTCAGGTTGAACATTTTGCTGTCATGCAAATCATATAGCACGTAATTCTAAACCAGAGCATTTAAACAAAGAGTAATCGAACGTACGCGTCCAGGGATGTAACAGGATTTTACTTTTGCATGGTTTTCCTTAAAGATGCAGAAAGAAATTTCACATTGTCGCTAAAATATCCGAATAATAAACTCCATTGACGTAATTAGGAGATAGAGTATTGTTTATACCTGCTAGTATTTTATATAAAATATTAACACAGTGATACTTCGGCTTCACCAGTTGGTGCGAAACCTTATCATACCATTCATTCTCATATTTTATGGCAAAGCACTATAATTGCCAAACAATAAGACTCAATACCACATTAAACTTTATGACACACAAGTACACAACAATAATGAATAATCGAGACCCTTCTACAAATGACTCATCCAACAAGAAATACACACACACACACATATATTAGTCTTACCACACAAATATACGGTTCTGTGTAAGTGAACGCCAAGAGCACATGACTTCCTAGCGAGAGAATGATGCCAGACAACATCCAGGACATGTTCTTTCCCACCTTGTCGATTGCAAGGCCGAATATTGGCATAGTGATGGTCGCTAGGAGGTAAACCATACTGCCAAATGAAATTGTTTATTGTCACATACAAGGAAGATCTTTGATCGAACTATATGTCTAATTCCAATGAAAGTAATGAAGTAGTTTCTCATGTTCCGTATCATAGTACAATGAAATTGGCAAAATGGGATCATTTTGCGAATTTATTTCATTAAACAAATTGTTTCATTGGTCAGCATTTTTTTATAAAAGAAAGTGTTTAGTCGTTTACTAACATGTGATAACAAAAACTGTAAAAATGTTTTATGTTCGTTACTTTTGTTATTTACTCGTTCCGGTAATTACTTCATATAATCGCAAAATACTTTTTAACAATAAAGCTCCCGAAACTCGGTTAATAAGATACGAACGACATCGGATGAGATCCTGTATATATACACCTTTTAGAATGCAGCTACATGTGGTAAAGATATGTTGAAACAACTACTATATTCAGTAACCTCTTTCAGGTGCAAGTATTTACTAACATTTTCCTCGTTAAGAGTAATACGTTATTAATGAAAGCTAGGTAGTTATTAACACAAAAATCTACCTGTTTATGTTGTCCGCTTGGTCGGCATTTCGGCCATATTTAGTTTCAAAGAACACTCTGAAATATAAAATATGTATATAATTGCATTGGGTTATGTTTTAACATACATCCTGAGTGTATATATGTAAAATAATATAAAGATCTTAACTGAATACAACTTAATTTGGGTGTCAGAATTTTTCATTTATATGTCAGCGTGAAATATTTTTATTTAATGTGATGTATTTATCTGAGTGAAATGAAATTTGAAATCTAGTATCATTAAATATTATTGATTGTGTTTGATATTGAATGATTAAGCATGATACCTTTAAGAATTGTATTAACTTTAACTATGTTGTTTCTTTAAACAATACTAATGATATTTAAGAAAAAAACGTTTACGTATTTTAAACCAGTGATAAAAAGTGAAGTAAATATATTTTGTTTATAATAGTTATACTTGATACATCATGTATGTCTGAGACTTGGTATACCTATGTATCATAGACATGCGTATAGTTAATAGTTTATGTTCTGACACATGTACAGTCTTCATATCGCACCTAGGTCTAGTATTTCATAACTTACTGCCCCTGTGCCACAAACGGCATAAGTTGAAGGTAGTAAATGGCGGTTGTTACGCTGATCAGCCAAAATGAGGCTGAGAAATGCTTAACGTCCGATATCTTCATCGCTTCAACGTTTTCTTGGAGACAAAATGCAGTTTCACATGTTAAATACAGTAGTTGATAACGCTCGTTAAATATAGATAATATTTATTGAACAACTTACAGTGTAAAGAAAATAATTCAGCGTACTGTGTGTGCAAAATAGGATATAAGTTGCATTATGCAGATACAAGTGATAGTTGTAATTAAGCTTTATAATTATAATACCATACATGTAAATATCTACTTATATAAATATACATCGCATATACATAAAACCTAAAAGCACGTTCTGTCTTAAAGTCGGTTATCTTAATTATACTATAAAAGCAAATGTAACACACTATTACAGTTTCGGTGTTGCTAACACAATTAATTAACTAATTATTTATATCATATATAATATGAACGAAGTTAAAATTAAGGTGCACCAGCAGATGAGAAAACTTTATAATAGCACTTGGTCATTAGTTAATAGAGAAACCCGAGTGCTAAACATTGTGATACAACTTAAAAGTAATATCACTAGAAACAATATACAAACATGCAACAAGTAAAACGATTAATAAGTATTTAGCCGCGCTATTATAGTCCATTCAATGACGTACCTTTTGACTTTGTATGTAATCCTAGGTTATGGTGGTGGTTGAAAGTGTCTGCCCGTCGGTCGAGGATGGACAAAATTACAGCAGAGACCGCAGACACAAGGGCAACACCCGAACCTGATAAATATGAGTCGTATTGGCAGAGACGTAATGAAAGTCAGTGTTTTTTAAGTTTAAATACCACATGTTAGTCTGATAGCAACAGAGGGAAGACGTAAACCCGATTATGCAAACCTTTCAACGTAGCAAGATGTATACAGCAATATAATGCATGAATAAACAAATGACCATTGTGTCATTAAGAGTGGTTTTCTAGTTAAAATGACACGTGTATAAACAAATGATATGTGTATGCTTAACAGTATTTATAAATACATCTAAATAATAGGTGAGTTGAGAATTGATAGTTCACAAACGCCCTCCGTAACTGTGTAATTTACCGTAAAGCATTATGCATATTAATTTCCGATATGAAATGTGACAATCACTTTTACATGCGGTTTAAAGAATAGCGGCATGAAAAACACATTTCTATTATTATGGAATAATCATCATATCAGCTGGTAGAGTGATGTACTAGTATCCCGCGGCTGTGGGCTCGAGTACCATACCAGTATTTAGTAAATTAATAAACAGTATTTATGTAAAAATCCGGAATTATTTAGTTGAATCTCAATAATTCGTAATGGTTATTTGGCTTATTATACAGATGATACCTTACAAATGTCAATTATGTTACTATTTTAAGAAAGATATCTAATGCATGAATATAATATACATGGATAACACAAATCACGTGCGTTGTGACAAAGGTGATAATTAAGCTTGAACATTAAGAAAGTTCACGTTGTAGTGAAAAATGGACTACGAACAATATCCGGCATGCCCAATTACATCGACGGAAGCGTTTAAAACCAGATTTAAACATTAATTTCAGAACAGACCATCTAATGGAATATAACCACCCCGTAATCACTTGCCAACGAGTAATGTCACTCCGAGACATGTGGGTTGATCAAACACGTTGGAGAAATACTCGTAGATTGGGACCATCACATTGATAGTAAGGACGCTGCTCTGAAACAAACACGGTAACTGTTATTCAGTCATTTATTCAGTCATTTATGGGATGGTACGCGCTGTTATCCTATGTATACAACAACATAAAAAGTTATGGTTTAGATTGACTGTTTAATAACATCACTTGTGTGTTACACATGCACGATTTGTTGGTTTCCATGGACTTTGGTTTCCATGGACTTATTAGCAATCAATAAATTGTTGTGATTCGTAATACGTTAAAATGTGCATACTCGATTGTCCTGTCGTGCCGCACTGACTTTAAGCACCTAAATCGTTCGTCATAACCGACTTAATCATTTAAAGACTTATACATTCGTGTTCGATATGCATCAATTGACCTACAGATGCGCCCCTGCCATTCTTGATTTTTATAATGGATATTGTGTGCTCGCAAATCTTGCATCGGACTTATATAGCTTATATAGTATTGCTTTCTTTTGCTTGACACTAGTGTACCTACCAATATTGTGTTCTTTTGCTGCACATGCACACTCTCAACTTTCGCTTTCTCGTGCTGGACATACAGTTGTGTGCTCACCAATTTCGCTCTTTTTTGCTTGATCTAAACGTGTGCACGCACCCATTTTGCTGTCTTTTAGTGACCTTTTTCACCATTCTTAATTAATTTAACTGGACATTGGCATGTGTATACACCAATCGTGCTTTCTTTTACTGACCCTTTCATGTTCAACTCACCAATATTGCTGTTTTTATTGGACCCACACTTATGTATTCATCCTCGTTGCTTTCTTTTGCTTGACATTCACTTGTGTAACTACCTACTAGTGTTTTGCTTTTTTTGATGCACCTGCACTTGTGTACTCACCAATTGCGCTGTCTTGTTCTGGACCTTCACTTATGTACTCACCAATTTTTTTATTTTGTTGGACCAACACAAGGGTATCCATCAATTTAGCTTTCTTACAGTGAACCGAAACTTGTTTACTAACCTATCTTTATTGTTTCTTGTACGAGACCTACACGTATGTAATCGCTCTTTACGCTATCGTAAGCTGGCCCGCACATTTTTTATTTATCAATCCTACGTCCTTATTCTGCACCAAACTTCACATGTGTACTAACAACTATTGCTATCTTTACTTGTACCACCCCTGTGTTCTAACCTAAAATGATATCCTAACCGGTCCATTACTTGTGTTCTTAAAATTGGTGCTTTTCTATAAAAGAGCCTAACATGTTTATTCACCAATAGCGCTTTCCTATACTGGACCAATATTTTTGTTTATACCAATCCTTCTTTCTTATACAGGTTCCACACATGTGCTGTCATCCATTTGCTTCCATTCAATGGATCCACCCTGGTGTACTGACCAGTCCTAGTCAAATACAAGACCCACACCTATGTACTCACACATATTGCGTATTTGTAATGGCCCACGCCTGTGCTCTCACCAATGTAGCTGTGTAATTTACTAAATCCACACTTGTGTACCTACCAGTCTGTTGCTGAACCAACGCCTGTCTTGCTTTCTTTTACTGGCCCTGCAAATGTGCTCTCGTCAATCCTGCTTTAATTTACTGGACCCATATTTGTGTACTCAACAATCGGACTGTATTTTACAAGATCAACACTTGTGTACTCACCATTCGAACTTTATCTCATTAGATCCACACGTGTGCACTCACGAATATTGTGTACCTTTTTACATGACCGACACTTATGAATTCACCAAACATTCACTTTTCAGAGACCCACATGTGTGTATTCACAAATATGGCTTTTTTCATTTTAATACACTTGTGTACTCACCAATCTTGCTGCGCTGATTTTGAGACCCATCACCATGTTCAACTCCTTTTGTCGGAACCATTTGACGGCCATGTTGTCGTTTGCTATAGCCACAGGGCCCTCAACGAATCTAATAGAATTTTAATGTTTGAAACAGAGTGTTTATAAACATATAATTTAGATAAAGTATATGTAAGAATTATATTTAAGATATCATCCTATGTTTTAATTATTTCTAATTTAGCATTTGATGTTTAAATTATAAAACACTGGCAATTTTATAAAATAACATCATTGATATGTGTTTAATCATTTAATAATTATTTTCAAATTAAAGCTAGTGTAAAAGATATAATGAAATAAAATCAAAATCGATAAAAGGTTGATGAATTAAAACCTCCATGTGTAATAAAAGTTTAGAATAAATGGTAAAAGAAAATACACTGAAAAACAGTTATATGCAATAACAAATAAGTTTTGCCTGTAGTACAAAAAACTCTTACATGTACATTAACATATACCCGTACGCTATAAGGAAATATTAGTTCATACGACACATAGACTGAAGCAAAAACGAGTTCCTGTATTAGTATCAGCTTCATCTTGGTCGTTATTAGTGTAATTGAACTGACCAAAATGTCCTATATGGTTAATAATACTTTAATAATGTTTAATTGAAATGGCTCGTTAGTATTAATGTATTGTTTTAAGAATTAGTAAATAAAATGATGAAAATGAAATCATATATACTCGCTTAAAAGAAAAAACTACATATCCAAAATTACAATCATGACATGTTTGCATAAAAATCTGCATAGCTATTGTGACTGTATATATTTCCTTCACTTTAAATTAACATAACTAGTCTTACCCAAACAGCGCCCGTGAAGCCTACATGACCCAATACTGTCCATGCATGGCACCCAGAGCAAAGATAGTCTGAAAAAAAATACAATAAACATTCGGTTAATCCGATGGGGCTCATCGTAAACTTCAAATAATTTCCAGATAAAGTGGTCAAATAGCGTCCTTTGTGTTTTTGATCAATTTAGAGAAAAAAGTGAACTTGTTTTTTAAAAGAAAACTAGCGGATGATAACATGTATTTCTTTTCTGATATTTTTCGGTTGTAACATTATTCCTATATACGTGTGATAATTATGGTTCTAAACGGGAGAACTAAAAACCATTATATAAACGTGTTAAAATGTTGCGCTGGCAGCATTTAGTTTAGCTTTGTTAAGTTCAAATAAAGTTTGGTGAGGTCATGGTAATTTAATCGATGCCATGGTAAAGCAATTGTTGCTTGTAGAGTACACGTATTTCATGTCATTGTGGAAAACATCTTTCAAATATACGAGTTGTGATTTAGTTCGGAAAATATAGAACTTGTGTACCATTTTTGTGCCCGATGCCATAATAAATAATACATTACACATTAATCCATACATTGCATATTGATATATTTAACTATTCAACAGAGACATTCTGGTTACAATCCGCTAGTCTTTGATTTAATGCAACGGACGAATTAAATGACTTGTGTCTATACATGGTACTGGATCAACGGGGTTCACAGGGGTTTAAACACGGGCTGAACAGAATGTAAAAACAACGTTTGCAAATATCTCAAATTATTTAAATACATTTGCTAAAATCTTTAACGCATAGAAGACAGTTTGTCTTGTGGTTTGTGTCGATATTTCAAGATGAAAGATCATTGAATACATGCAATGAGATTGATACCAATTAACGTTGCGTGCAGCATAACCGTGTAAATGAATGATGTACACATATAGTATTTGACAAAGAACACAGGCTTATTTAATAAAGTTATTTTGATGCACGGTATTACACATTGTCATAAGCAGCATAACACACTGTCTTTTATTCACTGGTTTAAATTATTAAGAAATTGTGTTTTAAAAAAGATATTTTAAAAAAGCACCACTTATAGGTGTGTTTACATCCATAAACCTGTAACTGTGAACCCCACAAAGTCACGTGATCATGTACACTGTATATAATACCAGACGATTACTAACATGGGCCACGACGAGGAGGAAAGCTGACACGGTAAGACTGGCCCTGATGCCGACCTTGTCAACCATGAAGCCTCCGAACAGACAGGACAGGATGCTGGCCCACTGAATGGTCGAGTAGAAGCCCATGTACTGGACCTGTGAGATACGCATGTCAGACAGGATGTAGTTCTGTAAGGACGCCGGAGAATCGTTGCACCAGTAGTCACCTGCATTAGGTAATTCACTTTAAGCGAATATATCGTTATATATGTAATAATTGATACCGATACTACTACTACTACTACTACTACTACTACTACTACTACTACTACTACTACTACTACTACTACTACTACTACTACTACTACTACTACTATAACTACTTCTACTACTGCTACCGCTACTTCTACTGCTACTGCTGCTACAAGTTCTACTACTACTGCTACTACTACTGCTACTTCTACTAATATCACTACTACTACTACTACTACTACTACTACTACTACTACTACTACTACTACTACTACTACTACTACTACTACTACTACTACTACTACTACTACTACTACTATAACTACTTCAACTACTGCTATTGCTACTTCTACTGCTACTGCTGCTACTAGTTCTACTACTACTGCTACTTTTACTACTACTTCTACTACTACTACTACTACTACTACTACTACTACTACTACTACTACTACTACTACTACTACTACTACTACTACTACTACTACTACTACTTGTACTACTACCACTACTACTACTACTACTACTACTACTACTACTACTACTACTACTACTGCTACTACTACTACTACTACTACTACTACTACTACTACTACTACTACTACTACTACTACTACTACTACTACTACTACTACTACTCCTACTTCTACTTCTACTATTACTACTACTTATAATAATAATCGTCAATATGTTTTTTTTATTGAAGCACATAAAATGTCGCGAACATAATACATTATATATGTTCTGGTATAAATGATGACTATGCGTATTGAACACGTTCTGTTGCAGAAACATGATCCGTTCATTTGTACGGGGCGGACATAAAAACACGTATAAAAATTCGTATTTTCTTCCTGTACACTCCGGCCTTAGCAAAACTATCGTCCATGTGAAGTATACATATCTAAAATATAATCTGTTTCAATGTCAAGTTTATGGAGTTTGTGGGTGCTATTGTAATACCAAAACAAAGTATATACTAACGTTGCGTATAGAAGCATATGAGCAGTATGCAGATATTTCAACATGAAATTCATGGTCTTTGTTAATCGATTTTTTTAACATGAAGTATCCCATTTGTATTTTCTTTCATACCCATTCCTATGAGGCAAATGAAGACCAACACGGTGTAGCGACTGCAAGTTGATGATGGCAAACATAGTTGTCCATTAATCTTGTCATCGGGCGCTTGTGAGCTTGTGTCGTTGTTGATATCGGCACTGAACGCCTCGGTCGTCTATATAGACAAACACATTCAGATGTATTTTAAAGAATTTGCTACATTTTCCATGACAGCATTATCGTTATAAGCAGTTTTTGTTCGTGTCTTTTAATTATTTATTTGCAGCTATATAGTTTTGTTTTAACTTATTTGTTATAGCCCAATTATAGCTTATTGCTATACACATGTATTCTCGAATACGTTTCCTGGGTCAAACCAATACTTACTTGCATTCTAAAATAAGCTCTCGAGAACGCTCCCAGAGTTGTGATCGACCATCATTTAGCATAATGTACGACCCGAACGCTTAATCAGTACACAATTATTTAAATACAAAATTAACAGAAACACAAACAAACAGACAGATTGTGTTAACACGTAAATTATTTATAAATTTAAGTCATATGAAACAGTTTAAAAATGTCAACCATAATGTATTTTTTCTATATATTTAAACGACATCAATAAGATGAGATTTTTCTGACTATGTGTACACGGATGTTCCTGAAACAAAGTAAATAGCCGTTCGTCTAGGTGTACTTGCGTGATGGTAGATGGTAAAGATGCTGGCATATTGTCACTGGCATTTTTCAGAGCAACAACACGGGTGCCCTTGTACCCCTTTTCATCTAGTGAACCCTGCTGACCTTCTTCTAGTAGCGGTGTCCTTTCGTTTGGTTGATCGGACATTGTCCGTGGCTGAAGTAGAGAATCGCAAAACTAAACCGTTTCACTTAGTGTGGTCTAATCGTTCATAAGTTGTCGTTTGTTAAAACAAACTACTTGTATTCCGTCTGGAAATAAAGAGAAATCAGTATCCAAATTGGCATTGCCATCTTAACAAGTGCATGTTTGCATTCGATTATTATGGTAATCAACTGAAATAATACCTCGACACATCACGGACACATAAGTGTTGTTTTATAATGCGTGCAAACGGTCAGCGTATATATTGCACGTATAATATTGAATACATACATGTTATCAGTACATTGACACATACACGAGACAACGATTATCTGAAAAATAACCCTTCAACTAAAATGGTATCGTGATATCAAATCATTTGCTGTGTTAGTGTTGGTTTTGCTGTCGGTTACATCCGTTTAAATATTCGGTTGAATAATGTTGTTTTTTGTCAACTTCTGTTTGTATTTTAGATGTTAGCCGGTTTCTTTATTTAGTAATTCGCCGCTGCTTGGACGGTTTGGCGAGTTTGAACGGAAAGTTGACCTTGTCAGAAGCTAACGTTCCCGTGATATATTTTGTTAAATGTAAAATGTCGTTATATGTGATGTTACTTGTTAATGGCCCTTTTATATGCTGTTATTTGTAAAGCGCCCTTATATATACTGTTATTTTAATATGTCCTCATATATGTTGTTATTTGTAAAATGTTCTTACATGTGATTTTATTTGTAAATTTCCCTGATATAAGCTGTTGTTTGTAAAGTGCCCTTATGTGTGATGTAATTTGTTATAGTTTTGAACATGGACCTATACAAACAAATTTGGGTTTGTATAGGTCCCTGTTTTTAAGTTGCAACGCCCCTGTTCGCTGATTTTGTATATGACATTAGTGCTGCCAATATTCATTATTGATGTTCATTTACATTGAAAGCAATTTGAAAACGTATTAATTAATATTGAATAGCAGTGATCGAACTGCTGTATGATAATATTTAGTAGAAATCAATCATGGTATATTACGAAAATGAAGAGGGATATGTTCCATTTTATAAAATGTGTGTGTATGTTTATTTCGATAGAATTCTTTCACTTTTAAGGATTATATCACATTACACAATGCATATCATTACTCTTTTGTATTGACTTGGGTCTTGGTAACGTTCCATTGACACAATGTTAATGCAGACTGGGTTGGTATTTTGAAGATTCACGTATAATCGCTCTTAATTCCCAAGTCTACGAAAACATATGCCTTTTTGCAATATTGCCTAACGATAGCATTTTACTATATTGTAATTTAAATATTTAATAAGAATGCGTGCTTTTTATAATGACATATTGATAATAAACGAAGTAAGTAATGTGATGTAAACAATGATGTTTTTTTATATTTCTATCGAATTGTCGTATATGAATCTATAAAGTAATTAATATTTGAACCTGCAATTCAAACTTTTAAGGATGCTGAAAATAATTGACGAATTATTGTATGACCCTTTAATTCGTTTTAAGGTTCGTAGAGGGACCTATACAAAGTGTGTATAGGTCCCTGGTTCGTATGATAGGTTGACAAGAGGATGATCGTATCGCTTTCATAAATCGTACACTATTTATTTAGTTACTTGTACTCTGTTTCATATCCAGTTGGGATAAAAGTAAAATGACACAGAACAATTTTACTCTTTCCTGATGCAGAGTTGCTTGTAACCAATCTTTAACAAATAGCAGTTTTCACAGATAAAATATTTGTTAAGACCGTATGTGCAATACCGGAAACGCTCTTAATTTTCAAATGTGAATCCCGTAGAGACAAAAACCTATAAATACGCGTCGAAAACGGTGAAATTAACCGTCAGTTGGCGACACAGCTGACTCAAAGGAAGCTTTGTCCTAACCGTTTATACGTCATTCTGATGAATAGTTTTGTTCTTGTTTACAATAGAATACCATTTTGATTGACGTTTTAATAAATGTACTGTAGTATGTTGTGATTGTCGGCTCGTTTTTTCCTGGCATAAAGTCAGTAAGGCGCGTGACGCGCCATCTTGACGAAACAATTGCGGCTGCAAATTAAAACCCAAAACAATGGCGTATACTGGAGATTCCAATGCAACGCTTCGTGATGTGAAGAAAGTGCAGTTTGGCATTCTTGGGCCAGATGAACTTGTACGTTGTCATTTAATATTTCATGAAAATATGCGATCTTTTCAACGTCCTTTTAAAAAGATTGGGTGGGGAATGGTTTATGCAAGTTATGCATGCAACGGATTATAAAAAAAGAAATATTTTATAAGTTACGATATAATTTAAATTATGGGCAATATTGTTTGTTTAGTTCTAGTAACATATACTGACAAAATGCTGGCCTATAATTAGTAATTGGGAATAGTAAAATTTAAAGTTATTTTAAAATTGAAGTTTGCCTAGAACTGAATCTCCCTTATCTTAATATGTGAATCTGTTTATTTTAAATTGGTGAGCTGACAAAGTTCAAGATGTAAATGTATTTGTTTGAATGTCATCCTTGTCAGTAACGTGTCGAGCCTGAGCTCAAAGCAAGGATCGGACATGGGTCCCCTGTATGACAAGCATACACTAACAGCCAGACTAAAGAGAACACTCAACAACAAGGCTGTTTGAACTGACCTTATTTCGCTTCAGTTTGTTAGATAAAAGTTTCATATTTGTTACCAAAATGTGAAGCACGTAAGATATATTAAATCTTCTTTCCAAAACCCTTGTGTTGTATTACAATTTCAGCGAAGGATGTCGGTTGTGGAGGGTGGACTCAAATATTCTGAGACCATGGAAGGAGGAAGACCGAAACTCGGCGGACTTATGGACCCTCGACAAGGGGTAGTCGACCGAAATAGTCGGTGTCAAACCTGCGCTGGGACCATGTCCGAGTGTCCTGGGCACTTTGCACATATCGAACTGGCCAAGCCTGTATTCCTCATTGGTTTTCTTACAAAGACGATCAAAGTGCTCCGATGTGTCTGCTTCTACTGTTCCAAGCTTCTTATTGAGCCTGTATGTTTAAGAATTATATTGTTACTGTTTTGTGTAGCTTTTTCTCTTTGAACACATCATAAAGCAACAACTCTTAAAAATATATCACTTAAGAGTACATTTAATGTCATGGATATCGCATATTATATTATAACAACCAATGTTTTGATGTTGAGATTGTCAACCTCAGGGCTTGAAATTAACACTCGCATACTCGCAAAATGCGAGTGAAAAATACAGATTGCGAGTTAAGTTTAAAGCCACTAGAATTTTTTTGCGAGTGAAGAAATAGTGAAAAAAGAGTTATATTGCTAAATGCGCTCGACGAATTGAACGCTAAACCGCAGGTCAATTAATAGAATGTCTGAATACCCATATGCGGAAGCTCGCACTTTGTATGTAGACTGGTATACTTATAGTACATATATGCGGTTGGTATTGGTACAAAGAATATGAAACAGTCGATTATCCACACATGTTCACTATAAAAGACAAAAAACATGAACAGTCATGCCGTCGAAGCGAAAATTTGCGAGAATGTTTTTGATTTTGCGAGCTGGTATTGAAGCTGCTCGCGATGTTTTGCTTGTAGAAAGAAAAGTTAAATTCGAGCCCTGCAACCTTTTTTTCCTTAGTGATGTCTACTCATTTTCTAAAACTATTCGTTTGATTGAATGAGAATTTTTAAAGTGTGTAATTTAAATAATTAAATATCAATTTATGTTCAACCTCTAGTTCTTTTGAGTAGTAACATCATTCTGTCTCATTTAATATAAAAAAATATTTAAGGTTCAAAATGGTTATGTTTCCTTTATAGGTAAATGGGTAACCATTACATGTGTTAGGATAATTATCTCGATAAAATAGCAGATATATGTGTAGATGATTTAGATTATGAATTTTTTTACATACCATTATGTCCTGTTTTAAAACTGTGCGTTTTCAAATTCAAATTTAAATTTGCTGCTATGACGCACTAATATTTTGTGTGCGTTTTTTTGGTCAAAGTATGAATTTCACTTTCCACTAACATATATAGATTATCCAGTAGTATTCCACACTGATAATCCGTTTTGTTGATGTTTGCAGTCCAACCCGAAGATGAAGGACATTATTCAGAGGTCAAAAGGTCACCCTGCCAAGCGACTGGCACATGTGTACGACCTGTGTAAGAGCCGTAAGATTTGCGAGGGCGGTGAGGAAATGGACACGAAACTGGAAAAGGCTGATGACGAAGGTGGTGGTGGAGATGAACAAAAGAAGGTGAGTGAACTTCTTCTTGCAATAGTTTTTATACGCCCGTATAAAATACGGGACGTATTATGTGAAACCCCTTGGCGGGCGGGCGGGCGGAAGGCATCACTTTGTCCGGACTCTAATTCAAATTGTATTCATCCGATCTTCACCAAACTTGGTCAGCAGTTGCATCTAGTTGATATCTAGGCCAAGTTCGAATATGGGTCATGCCGGGTCATAAACTAGGTCATAGGGTCAATAAGTGCATTTTCAAAGGGGCCACTTTGTCCGGACTCTATTTCAAATTGTATTCATCCGATCTTCACCAAACTTGGTCAGCAGTTGCATCTAGTTGATATATAGGCCAAGTTCGAATATGGGTCATGCCGGGTCAAAAACTAGGTCATAGGGTCAATTAGTGCATTTTCAACGGCGCCACTTTGTCCGGACTCTAATTCAAATTGTATTCATCCGATCTTCACCAAACTTGGTCAGTAGTTGCATCTAGTTGATATCTAGGTCAAGTCCGAATATGGGTCATGCTGGGTCAAAAACTAGGTCAAAGGGTCAATTAGTGCATTTTACTTTGTCCGGACTCTAATTCAAATTGTATAAATCTTATCTTCACCAAACTTGGTCAGTAGTTGCATCTAGTTGATATCTAGGCCAAGTTCGAATATGGGTCATGCCAGGTAAAAAACTAGGTCATAGGGTCAATTAGTCCATTTTCAACAGCGCCACTTTGTCCGGACTCTTATTCAAATTGTATTCATCCGATCTTTACCAAACTTGGTCAGTAGTTGCATCTAGTTGATATCTAGGTCAAGTTCGAATATGGGTCATGTCGGGTCAAGAACTAGGTCATAGGGTCAATTAGTGCATTTTCAACGGCGCCACTTTGTCCGGACTCTAATTCAAATTGTATTCATCCGAAACTTTTAAACAACTTTTTATCCTGCGTCAAAGTGGTATGGGGGTATAAGTCACATTCAGTGACAAAGCTCTAGTTCAAGTTGAATTCACCAAACTTGGTCAGAGGTAGTATATAGATAATATATCAGTCAGGTCTGATTGGAGACATGCAACCGATTAACACATGCAATATTTTTATGCAATATTTTTATCCAGTTTTATTTTGCGATATTTTCATCGGGTTTATTTTTTTCGTGATTTTTGAAATTTTTTTTTGCTTATTTCCAAAACAAATACATCAATCATCAGTGTATCATCTCCAATGGCACACGAATCGGGCGTTTATTGCTCCGTCATGCGGCGCTCTTGTTTATCTAATAAAAAAAACTATATTGATGTTATTTCAGAAAAAAGATAGGACAAGAATAATATCTTCAAGTACTGAAGAAAAAAAAGTTAAAACTTGGATTGAAATATCAATTTTAGCATAGCAGTTTGCCAATAGTACTTTCTACTAACTAGTCCTTGTGTTGCCTTGTTCAAAATTGTTGATCAAAAAAACTTGTAACAGGCTGAAAAATACTAATACAAGTGTTTTTGGGGTGGCAAAATTTTAAACACATTTATTGCCCCTCATTTGTTCATAAAACATGCAGAACGGACTTTGGCTTTTTTTTGTTGATATCAAAGGTTTTCCTTCTATTTAAAAAGCCGTATGACCCAATCATGACCAATAGACCTGATCCAAAAAGTGATTGTTCTCAATGGTCAATTTTAGCATTTGTGAAACAAGCCCCAAGGTCATTGAGAACAGTTCCTTTTAATGGACCAATCTTAATAAGAAAAAATGGCTGTCTATATCAGTTTCATACTTTTTCCAAGGGTCATGGTGGTTGTGGTCGCTACCAGCCTACCATCCGTCGAATGGGACTTGAACTGACCTGTGAATGGAAAAAGACAAATGAGGAAACACAGGAGAAGAAGATTGTGCTGACTGCAGAGCGTGTATATGAGGTCTTCAAGAGGATTTCTGACGAAGAGTGCATTGTTCTTGGTATGTGCATCGTAATGAAAGTTGTTGGTGTGTACATATGTAACTAACAGCTTTGATTAAATTGTTTTCTTTAATGATAATCATTGCCCACTATCTTTAAATATGTAGACATCTGAAAGTAATGCTAACTTTTGTGAATTGAATGACTAGGTATTGCAATATGACTCAGTCACAGCTATAGATAAAATAAGAAGAAAAAAGGTCCTATGCTGGGGTTTGATGTATTGAATTTGTCACTGTGACATTGATTCTAAGGCTGATACAAACTGCATATGATTCTTATTCAACAGGTATGGATCCCAAGTTTGCGCGTCCTGACTGGATGATCTGTACTGTGATGCCAGTGCCACCCCTGTGTGTAAGACCGGCTGTTGTCATGTTCGGTTCTGCCAGAAATCAGGTATGCAGTCTTAAACATGTTTTATATACAGTCATAAACGAGAAAAAAATGTAGAGTTACTCTTTTGACTATGATTGCCTACCTCGTACCTTTGATCATATAGATTGCATACATACAACTTGTCACAGAAAATCTAGATGCCAACAACTAATTTAAGTAGATACTTGACCCTGCTATTAGTTTGTGCATGTATGTTAGTTGATTATTGCAGTTTTGTGTATGTGTGTTTTTGTACTGGAGAAAAAAATGATCAAATGTCTTTTTGTATAAATTTAGAATTGTATATTAAAACCTTTGGAAATGAAAAGTTCAATTGTCATCTGGCTGGCAGGATGACTTGACTCACAAGCTGTCTGACATCATCAAAGCCAACAACCAGCTGAAGAGGGATGAACAGAACGGTGCTGCGGCGCACATTATTGCTGAGGACACAAAAATGTTACAGTTCCACGTGGCCACTCTGACAGATAACGAGCTGCCCGGACTGCCACGGGTATGAGGGCTAATTAGTATAGTGTTGCAACGTTCACGCTTACCACTACAGTCAAAGCCCAGGGCTATCAAAAATCATTTTTATACGTATGACCTACATGTAGCTAGTGAACATTCGCCAGTTACATTTATTGAAAAGTCATTTGGGCTGCTGGGTTATACTCACTTTTGCCACTACTGGTATTGGCGATATGAGCTTTTCTCAGAGAAACGATCATGCTGAATACACATGCATAAAGTATCGTCAAATATTTGCCTGTGCATTCTACACAGGCTAATCAGGGACAACACTTTTTTTCTTATATGTTTTTTTTTTCAATGAAGTCTCTTCTAAACAAAAATCAAGTTTCCATTGAAAGTTACATCCCTAATTAGCCAGCACAGGCTAATATGGGCTGAAACTTTATGCGAATTTATAGAGTCTGGTTTTCCCAGAGGGCTGCTGATTTGTTCTCAGTGACTTTGTGAATAGCTGTCGTTTTAAAATACATTGAAATGCCAAAAACTGCAAACAAAAGGATTTTGAGATATCTAACACAAATTGTTATTGAAGCTTGATGCACTTTTTGATTGAGTACTTCACTGTGAAAATGATTTTTTATGTCCCGATTTTTATTTACTTTCTTTGAAATGATTGGTATGCATTCACAATTAGTTGTTTTTTTTAGCTCACCTGATTGCTCAGGTGAGCTGTTGTGACCGGTCTTTGTCCGTCGTCTGTCCGTCTGTCCGTTAACATTTGATGACACTTTAGAGGCCACATTTCTTGTCCCATCTTCATGAAACTTGGTCAGAAGCTTTGTCCCAATGAAATCTCGGCCGAGTTCGATACTGGGTTGTGACGGGTCAAAAACTAGGTCACTAGGTCAAAAAAAGAAAAACCTTGTAAACACTGTAGAAGTCACATTTCACGCCCAATCTTCATGTAACTTTGTCAAAATATTTGTCTTAATGATATCTTGGTTGAGTTTAAAAGTGGTTTTGATCTGTTGAAAAACATGGCCGCCAGTGGGCAGTTTTCCTTATTTGGCTATAGAGAAACCTTGTAAACACTCTAGAAGTCACAATTTTTGCCCAATCATCATGAAAGTTGGTCAAAACATTGGTTCATTTGATGTCTCGGACGAGTTCGAAAATGGTCGAGATAGGTGAAAAAACATGACCGCCAGCAGGGTTTTTTTTTACTAAGAAAGCCGATATTCGGCGTCTTCCCCTACCAGAATTTTTCCCCTAAAAATATAATTTTTCACCAAAATATAATATTTTACCCTCAAAGAAATGTTGTTTTTTTCTTTTGGGAAGTCGACACTTATCCAATTTGTACCATGTACAAGGATCTCGCTCTCTCTCCCGACGAACACTCAAATCTGGGAATACCAGTGATTCTAAATATAGCTCTTAAATTACGTCATGGAAACCGGCAAACTAATCGTATTAATCATGTGACTATTTTACTGGATTCCGTTCTTGCGCGAGAAGGGTGTTTCGTCAATTAATTACCGGAAACCAGTTGAATTTTCATCCGGGTTATGTGAAAGCCAAGATATAAACATTTAAACAGAAAAAAGTCTCACAATTGGCGTTCATACACAAACAAAATAAAACGTTCGGACTCGGAAAAATATTAATTGCATCGACGCATTTTTTAAGAATGAATCATCAAAAACTGTTGAAACCCAGCAGGATTTGGAGGTTCATGTAATCAACATCGAACATTGTGAAAGTGAAAGTACACAATCGGCAGCTGCCGCACCTTTCCCTTCCAATTCTGTACCAAATCTAAATCATCTTCCCATTCATCATGAAATTGAAATCACAATATTGACATCGTCCCCCGGCCCCAGTTGAAAACATTTCCCATTATTAGATCTACCCCTGCAACTTTATTTAGGACTTTGACTTTAATATCATACTTGTTCATGTGTTTAAGAACAAAAAGGTCAGAGACATGCCTCTTTTTCTAAAAAAAACCCTGAAGTCTGAAGGTGAGTTATAGACATTGAAATGAACAGTTTTTATTTTTTCCCCAAATATGTCTCTTTCGCGCTCTATTTTCCCCTTTTACCCAGCGTCTTCCCCTTTTTCTAAAAAAACCCCTGGCCAGTGGGCGGGGCATTTTTCTCTATATGTATATAGTGGCAGTTTTCCCTATTTGGCTATAGAGAAACCTTGTACAGACCTGTTCACTTCTAAGGATTCCCCGTAGTTACTACGGATTATTTGGCTAAACTACGCACTACGGATTTGTACTGAAAAACTACGGATCCATCGATCAAAATGGTAAAATTTCAGTTTTTATACGCCCGTCTATGACGGGACGTATTATGGTATATATATTATCTTAATATTGATAAACCCTGATCCCCTTTCGTTTTTGACGGAATTCTGAATTGTCGTTCCAGAGTTATGGGACTTTGTTCGTCAAAATTTCGTGATTTCATTGAATGTCCTACTGTAGCTCAAATATCCTTCGATGGATTTTTTTCAAATTTCAACACAATCTTTATATTGATAAACCCTGATGCCCTTTCGTTTTTGACGGAATTCTGAATTGTCGTTCCAGAGTTATGGGACTTTGTTCGTCAAAATTTCGTGATTTCATTGAATGTCCTACTGTAGCTCAAATATCCTTCGATGGATTTTTTTCAAATTTCAACACAATCTTAATATTGATAAACCCTGATCCCCTTTCGTTTTTGACGGAATTCTGAATTGTCGTTCCAGAGTTATGGGACTTTGTTCGTCAAAATTTCGTGATTTCATTGAATGTCCTACTGTAGCTCAAATATCCTTCGATGGATTTTTTTCAAATTTCAACACAATCTTAATATTGATAAACCCTGATCCCCTTTCGTTTTTGACGGAATTCTGAATTGTCGTTCCAGAGTTATGGGACTTTGTTCGTCAAAATTTCGTGATTTAATTGAATGTCCTACCGTAGCTCAAATATCCTTCGATGGATTTTTTTCAAATTTCAACACAATCTTAATATTGATAAACCCTGATCCCCTTTCGTTTTTGACGGAATTCTGAATTGTTGTTCCAGAGTTATGGGACTTTGTTGAATGTCAAGGAGACGGCGCTCCATGCTCATGTACTTATAGAATAAACCATGTATTCAAATACAAATAAACTGAAGTAAAAAAATGATTCAAAGGGTTATTTATTACCTTACTACTTCATTGGCGAACGACGGGCGTATCATGCGCTCATGGCGCAGCTCTTTATTAATCGTACTTTCGCTTATTTTCGGTCTTAACGGGTAATTTATCAATCATAATCATTTTGGCCCTTGCACAGTAAAAAAGGTTGAAATTCAAGCCTCCCGGGGAACGAGTGCTGAAAGAGCTTGTCGAGTCGTCACCGAACGACAACTAACTTGCATATTGGTTCGCAAATTTAGCCGAATATATACGATTTTACGTTGCTATCCAGTATACACATCTCTCTCTCTATTGCGGAGAATACCTACGATAGTCGATGTATCGGGATTGAGCACGTCTGTTTTTACACACGTCCAAGATGGCGGCAAGCAGACGAGAAATTGCGATTAACAGCGAAAATTATAAATACCATTCAAATTAACAACGGATATCAAATGGTCATTATGGAATAATGTAATGCGTGTGTCAATTAACACAACATACTATGTTTGAGATTTAACAAAACAAAAACAAATATTTATCGGAAATCTGCACAGTGAATGTGCGTCACGGAAACGAGTGTTGGAAAATTGGAGTTTAGTCTACTCACAAAGTTAAAGCATTTTTTATAATAAGATGAGTATCGTTCGAAAATGGAAAGAGACAAACATGATTTGATTTATATGTTAGTGGATCTGTGAATAATCAGATGCATATGCATTTTCTGCTTTTTTATGTTTGTTGCGCTGTACAGATTAATGAAATGGCATTGAACTGAGGTTGTCAAGTGCAAGATATTGAAAGGTAAACAAATAAAATATATTTTATTTATTTATATAATATACTCCATGTGATACATCATTAACACAACAAGAACACTAAAGGTTGTTTGTCAATATTTGTTTATGTTTTCCCCTTATGGTATTTAATTTTTTTTAAATACTGAATTAAATTAATAGCTACTCTTAAAGAGCTTATGATCAAATGGTGTATTTAAGAATCTATAAATTATTGCAAGTTTAATATGCATGTGGATGGATATTAATTAAATATTGTCTTCATTTAAAGAAGACATTAAAACAGCATTTTATAATATAAAATGCTGTCAAACATGCACTTAAAACACTTTTATTTTGTTACTTATAATCATATGTATAATGCTTAATGTCTCCCAATTTATTGGTTTATCGCGCTATTTTTTCCAATTTCATGGTTTATTTTCCCAATCCAAATGGCACAGGCTGTAACAAATCAAAGCAAAAAAATCACTTTACAGATTTTATTATTAGCAAGTAAATTCGTCTAATGCTTTTTGTACCGATAAACTGATATGTGACCCAGTCATGGTGTTTTAATGCTCAAAATGATTGAAAACTTAAAAACTACTGACAACGGCTCAAAACTACTGAGAGATGCCCTCCATATTACTGAGAAGCAATCGGTAGGGTAAACAGGTCTGCTTGTAAACACTTTAGAAGTCACAATTTTTGCCCAATCATCATGAAAGTTGGTCAAAACATTGGTTTATTGATATTTCGACGAGTTTGAAAATTGTTGGGATCGGTGAAAAAACATGGCCGCCAGTTGGGGGGGCATTTTTCTCTATATGTATATAGTGAAAACATGTGAACACAGTAGAAGTCACATTTTTGGCCCAATTTTCATGAAATTTGCTCAAAACAATTGTTTCCTTGATACGAGAGTTGAGTTGAAAAATGGTTCAGGTCAGTTGGATAACATGGCTGCTGGGAGGGGGGCAGTTTTCTCATTATGCCCCCCCTTTCGAAGAAGAGGGGGTATATTGTTTTGCTCATGTCGGTCCGTCCGTCCACCAGATGGTTTCCGAATGATAACTCAGGAGCGCTTATGCCAAGGATCATGAAACTTCATAAGTACATTGATCATGACTCGCAAATGACTCCTATTGATTTTCAGGTCACTGGGTCAATGGTCAAGGTCACGATGACCTGATATAGTAAAATGATTTCCGGATAATAACTCAAGAACACTTATGCCTAGGATCATGAAACTTCATAGGTACATTGATCATGACTCGCAGATGACCCCTATTGATTTTAAGGTCACTAGGTCAAAGGTCAAGGTCACGGTGACTATAAATCAGTAAAATGATTTCTGGATGATAACTCAAGAACGCTTATACCTAGGATAATGAAATTTTCATAGATACATTAATCATGACTCACAGATAACCCCTATTGATTTTCAGGTCACTAGGTCAAAGGTCAAGGTCACGACCCAAAATAGTAAAATGGTTTCTGGATGATAACTCAGGAACGCTTAGGCCTAGGATCATGAAACTTCATAGGTACATTGATCATAATTCGTAGATGACCCTTATTGATTTTCAGGTCACAAGGTCAAAGGTCAAGGTCACGATGACCCGAACTAGTAAAATGGTTTTTGGATGATAACCCAAGAATGCTTAGGCCAAGGATCATAAAACTTCATAGGTACATTGATCATGACTCGTAGATGACCCCAATTGATTTTTAGGTCAAAGGTCAAGGTCACGGTGACCCGAAATAGTAAAATGGTTTCCAGATGATAACTCAAGAATGCTTATGTCTAGGATCATGAAACTTCATAGGTACATTGATCATGACTCGAAGATGACCCCTGTTTATTTTCAGGTCACTATATCAAAGGTGAAGGTCATGGAGACCTGAAATAGTAAAATGGTTTCTGGATGATAAATCTAGAACGCTTATGCCTAGGATCATGAAACTTCATAGGAGCAATGATCATGACTCGCAGATGACCCCTATTGATTATCAGGTCACTAGGTGAAAGGTCAAGGTCACAGTGCCAAAAAACGTATTCACACAATGACTGTCAAGGTCACGGTGACTCAACTTAGAAAAATGGTTTCTGGATGATAACTCAAGAATGCTTACGCCTAGGATTATGAAACTTCATAGGTACATTGATCATGACTCGCAGATGAAATAATGATGAAACTTGACCAGGATGTTTGTCTGGACAATATCTAGGTCAAGTTGGACATTTGGTAAAGATTGAATGAACTGACTCCTCTCAGGTGAGCGAACTAGGGCCATCTTGGCCCTCTTGTTTTGTTTTGCTTTCTAAATAATATTTCTGACCAAAGATAACAGTATGCATAACAACTAAAGTAATTCAATTGTTTGACGGTGATTATAGTATTGCATTTAATTAAGCTTTAACATCAATATTGTAAAAAGATGTACTTGTCATTTCAATTTTAGTAAGAATGTGAAGTTTGAATGGATCCGTTTAACTCAAAGATATTATCACAGCCCAACAATCCATTGTCCCCCACAGGCTGTTCAAAAGTCCGGCCGTCCCCTGAAGTCCATCAAGCAGCGCCTGAAGGGCAAGGAAGGCAGAGTAAGAGGCAACCTGATGGGTAAACGTGTAGACTTTTCAGCCCGTACCGTCATCACGCCTGACCCGAATCTCCGTATCGACCAGGTCGGAGTGCCCCGTACCATAGCACAGAACATGACCTTTCCGGAGATCGTCACGCCATTTAATATCGACAGGTAATTAATTTTTTTTTGTCACAAGCCGGTTTGTTAGCTGATATTGACAGCATTTAGTTTGGGTTTACAAGGGCTTTGTTTTTAGCTCACATGAGCACAACGTGCTCATGGAGTTGTGCTCATGGTGAGCTTTTGTGATCGCCTTCTGTCCGTCGTATGTCGTCCTTTGTGCGTTGTGCGGCGTCAACCTTTGCCTTGTTAACTTTCTAGAGGCCACATTTATTGTCCAATCTTAATGAATTTTGGTCAGAAGATTGGTCTCGATGATATCTTGGATTAGTTCGAAAATGGTAACGTTTGCTTGAAAAACATGGCTGCCAAGGGGCGAGGCATTTTTCCCCACCCCTTAAAATCTTGTTAACACTCTAGAGGCCTCATTTATTGTATGATCCTCATGAAACTTGGTTAGAAGATTCATCCCAATAATATCTTTGCCGAGTTTGAAAATGATGCCGGTTGGTTGAAAAACATGGCCACCAGGGGGCGGGGCATTTTTCCTTATATGGCTATAGTAAAACCTTGTTAACACTCTAGAGGCCACATTTATTTTCCGATCTTCCTGAAACTTGCTCCGAAGATTTGTCCCAATGATATCTTGGATGTGTTCAAAAATGGTAACCTTTGCTTGAAAAACATGGCTGCCAAGTGGCGGGGCATTTTTTCCTTATATGGCTATAGTAAAATCTTGTTAACACTATAGAGGCCACATTTATTGTCCTATCTTCATGAAACTTAGCCAGGGGACGGGGCATTTTTCCTTACATGGCTATAGTAAAACCTTGTTAACACTCTAGAGGCCACATTTATTTTCCGATCTTCGTGAAGCTTGGTCAGAAGATTTGTCCCAATGATATCTTGGATGAGTTAGAAAATGATAGTGTTTGCTTGAAAAACATGGCTGCCGAGTCAGGGTTCTCAATAAGAGCCGGCCGCTGGCCAAATCGGTAGTTTGAAATCAGATTTTGGCCGGTTAAAAATCGCTCAGATTCGGAAAATCGTCAATTTACTTTTCGAAATGTGCGTGTCTTTTCGTTAATTTTGCTCCTTTTGCTATTAAGCAAAGACGTCGCTTGATTATCTCCCTTAACGCATCACAACAACAACAACAATGAAAATGTGCAAATTGGAATCGGTAAAAAAGCAGTCAAATATTTTGACGTTCTTCTCATCACATGGTGAATTTTTGTTCCTGATTGATTGCGTTTTTTGTGTTAATGCAAAGTTTTTGTTGTTTTGAAAGTTTGTTTTAATTCAGTTACATTTCAAACTAGAGTGTCAAGCAAAATGTGCATGTGGGACAGACCATCCGGCCTTTTCCGCCCATTCCTGTAGGGCCGAATTTCGGCCCCATTCCCAATCCAAAATCGAAGTTTTTTACTCATGAGAATAAAATAACCAAATTGGAACTTTGTGCAAAAAGAACCTGTCAAAATCATAAAAATTGACCCTAAAAATCGAGTGCAATTACATATCCGAAAGTCGTTTTTATCCGAATTATGATACACTTTATTTGTGAAAAATCATATTTTAAATGAATTAGGGCAAGCCGTTAAAAAAGCTAAAATATATAAAATGCACAAAAATGCTCAAATTAAAGTTCCTGGTTGACCATTAAAATGGCCATAAAATGGCCCAAAATGCAGGAAATCAAGTGCTAAATTTTAAAATTTTGTGGGGGAAGCATGCCCCCGAACCCCCCTAGAAGGCCTGTTGGTTTCACATTCTGGCCTGTTGGCTCAAAAGTTATTGAGAACCCTGGCCCAAGGTGCGGGGCATTTTTCCTTATATGGCTAAATATGGCTATAGTAAAATCTTGTTAACACTCTAAAGGCCACATTTTTAGTCCGATCATGAAACTTGGTCAGAAGATTCATCCCAATAATATCTTGGACGAGTTAAAAAATGATGCCGGTTGGTTGAAAAACATGGCCACCACGGGGTCAGGGCATTTTTTCTTATATGGCTATAGTAAAACCTTGTTAACACTCTAGAGGTCACATTTATTTTCCGATCATCATGAAACTTAATCAAAAGATTTGTCCCAATGATACATTGGATGAGTTTGAAAATGGTTTTGGTTGCTTTAAAAACATGGCCACCAGGAGTGGGTCATTTTGCCTTATATGGCTGTATTAAAACCTTGTTAACTCTCTAGAGGCCACATTTATTGTCCAATCTTCATGACGTTTGGTCAGAAGATTGGCCTCTATGATATCTTGGATGAATTTGAAAATAATTATGTTTGCTTCAGTCTTGGCATTAATTTTTTTTAGGCACTTGCCTGGTTGGGCTACCAGCTTTGAAATTTCACTAGCCCGAATCAATTTTAACTAGCCCGAATTAAAAGTTATTATTCTGTTACATTTGTAACTATGTTTGTATTGATGAAACATAGAACAATAAAGATTAAACAAATAAAAACTTGATTCTGTTTTTATTCACTGTTAATATCTTACAAAAATATTAACACAAGGTCTCCTGACATCTCCATTCCATCATGGTCATTGTCTGAGTCTCCGACATCCAGGTCTGACATATCATTTATGCTCCTTAAGGTGGCCTATAAACAATTGTACATGTATAACATGATATAAATTTTCCAAACACATATATGAATAAAGTAAATTAAATGTCAAACTAGCAATAATACCTGTGCATAAGACGTAGCACAAGGAGGCAACTTTCCTGCCCAAACTTCTGAGTATTCTAAATCTAAAACGACATTTGTAGCAGTAGTTCTTTCGCCCAAGCCACATATGGTTTATCGCCGTTTTGCCTATTTTAGCAGCATCTAAAATGCAGTATAATACACCTTTGAATTTACTGTCAGGATTTGTTCCTTGACAGATAAACTTTATCTGTAAAAAACTATACTTGTAAGTTAGTGCATGATATTTAATTTTTTAAATTAATTATTTAAAAGAAAAGAAATGCAAAATAACAAAAGCGCAGGATCTGATGGCATCACAATCGAATTTTATAAAATATTCTGGAATGATATAAAAACACATCTAATTAATTCACTTAACTATTCATTTAACAACAAAAACTTAACTACGCTACAAAAACAAGGTATTATATCACTTATTCCAAAGCCTGGAAAAAACTTAGAATCCTTATCAAACTGGCGCCCAATTAGTTTACTAAACAATGATTATAAAATTGCAACTAAAATTATAGCAAACAGAATAAAAAAAATATTACCATCAATCATTTCAAAATCTCAATCTGGTTTCATAAAAGGACGTTACATTGGTGAAAACGTTCGTCTTATCCAAGAATGCATAAACTATTTCAACAATTCAAATAATCCTGGTCTAATATTCTCTGCAGACTTTGAAAAGGCATTCGATTCGCTTGATCATTCATTTATGTTCTCTTGTTTAGAAAATATGAACTTTGGTGAAAGTCTCATTCAATGGGTAAAACTATTCTATACCGATATTAACAGTATAATCATTAACAATGGCTTCTTTTCAAACAGTTTTAACATCGAACGAGGGGTTAGACAAGGATGTCCACTCGCATCATCGCTATTTATTATATGCATCGAGTATCTATCACATCACATCCAATCAAATAAACACATAAAAGGCATATCACTAGAACCTGACGAAGAAATCAAACAATCCCTATTTGCTGACGATGCAACTTATTTTTAAAAAAACAATTACGATTCTTTCCATAACCTAATAGAGTCGCTAACCCTTTACGGAATGATATCGGGTCTTAAACTAAACAAAAGTAAATGTACTGTGCTACGAGTAGGTAAATTAAAACAAAGTAATGTTCAATATAAAAAAGAAATGAAATTTAATTGAACATCTGATGAAGCCACAACGTTAGGAATTACATTCACAAATAATGAAAAGGATACAGTTCTTAAAAACATACTTCCTAAATTACAGAATTTTAAAAACTGTTTAAAATCATGGCATCATCGTAATCTTACACTAATCGGAAAAAACACAGTATTGAAAACGTTTGCACTTCCTAAATTAATATATGTATTAACAGTTCTCCCAAATCCACCAAATGATGTTATTAACGATATAAAATCAGCAATATTTAATTTCATATGGGATGGTAAGCCTGATAAAATAAAAAGAACTCAGTTAATTCAATCTGTAGAAAATGGAGGTATCCAAGGCCATCCTTAAAAATTCTTTTGTTTGGCATAACCCGACCGACCCACTAAAATCGGCCCAACTGAACTTTTTTTGTTACGTTCCAAAAAAAAATTTTTTTTGCTCGCCGGAACTTCTTTCCGCTAAATTTGTCCTTCCGCTTTTTATCCTTTCCGGTTATTTGCGTCATTTAATTGAATGCTCTTTCAAGGATATCTAGAATAGCAATTAACAAAACGCGTACCGGTATTTATTTGAGTCGCCTATTTATTTGACATATGCATATGCGATTCATTAGACTTTTAATACAATTAAACCGCTCTTGTTTTTCTCGTATCCCTTTAATTAAAATACGCTGCTGTCGTTAAGGATAGTTTGGGAGTAAAAAAAAAAATTAATTAATTATCACCTTACAATTCAATTCGGCAATCGGCAGAGATGTGTAATATTATCGCTAATAACTAATTAATTAATTATCACTATTTAATTTAGATCGGTAAATATTCGGAAGAAAGATAAAGAGTGGTCAGCTTAGAAATATTTATTGACGGGTATTGTCACGTTTTTGTTTCATTTGCTTATCTCTTTATACGACTTTCCGACAGGTCGCTATTTTGGAGGCAGACGGCGATATTAAATGTGTATTCAAATTATACAACTTCTGCGCAGAAATGACCCAATATTATCCGATAGCTCCACCTGTTCTGTCGTTTCATTCGACAACGTCATGTCATGTGTAAGCGAGCTCAATGCTGATTGGCCAGTTACCATGTGCACTTCATTAACAATAAGGCAGGGCTTAACACTAAGGCACGTCCGAACGACATTCACTGCCTGTACCTAGGTCCGGGCTAGCCAATGTCCCAGGAACATGCCCGACCGGTCGTGTGTATTTTGGGAGGGACAATGTGTTCTATATCAATAAACTGCATTTTAAATAAGCTTTTCAAAGATGCAACAATCTTAATACAGTACGACCAGATGACAATTAAATCCCAGAGTGAAGTCGGAGACAACAAACGGATCGTATCTAAAAATAGATTTGGAACCCCCTGATTGCAATCAAAAAGAGGCCGATGATTCAGAAATCCCCAGCAGTTTTCCTGGTAAAACACGTCAGTACTTATTTTTAAACGGAATTCCGCTAGATACGTTTTTTTTATTGGTTTCCTCGTAGTGATGTGTTTTCTCGAGCATTGCGAACGTGTTATTATTGGAATAAATGCTCACTACTACAGGGCTCGCGCTGTCGTTCGCCATTTGCGAAAGAATAGGGAATTTGGCTCTAGAAAAATATAATTTGCGAATATGCTTAAATCTCGTTAAATTTCATTGAAAACATCCGACATTTTAATCCGGAGTGCTTTTTAAAAACTATTTTTCTCTTTGTTTCCATGAACAATTGGAAGCGCATATGGTAGCGGGCCAATCAACATTGAGTTCGCTATCAGGTAATATTGGGTCATTCATGCGCAGATACTGGAATACACAGTTGATATTGTCGTCTGCCTACAATATAATGGCCGATGGCAAAAGTCGTATAAAAAATAAGTAAATGAAAAGAAGCTCTTTAAAGAAAAAACAGACTTACGAATACACGTGCGGTGATACAGACAGTGCAGGAAATCTTTACCAATTTCCTTTCATGAGGCAGAAGACTTGGAGCTTTATTTGATAATTAACTTTTAGTTTGGTATATGTCGGAGTTCAATGTCAGGAAAAAAAATATTTAAAAAAAATCCCTACCTACCGACTCACCCAAATTTACCTGGGTTGGGTAATGCCAAACAAACAATTTTTAAAGGATGGCCCAATTAACGAACATTGACTCATTCTTGAATGCAGTCAAATGCAGCTGGGTTAAACGATACCTAGATAATACCAATACGAGTAAATGGAAATTATTCTACCAGAAAATCCTAAAAAAATATGGTGACTCCTTACTCTTTGAATGTAACATCAGCAATACTATCTTACATGAAATTGCAAACGAAAACATATTTCTGTCTGATGTTCTATCAGCGTGGAGTGATGTCACTCATAACTTAGAAACCCAAACCAGCAGTAGAACAATTTTATGGAACAATAAAAATATAACTTCAAACAATAAGACGTTTTTCTATAAAGACTGGTTTGAACGAAGCATTAAATATGTCAACCAATTATATGACTACAGAATTAAGGATTTCAAATCTTTTGATAATATATGCTACATATACGGAATACCTTCAAATAATTTTCTGAAGTACTGCACACTAATCAAAAGCATACCCATACATATTAAATCTGAAATCAATACAAATAATACACCATGTACTCAAACAACATTTATAGAAAACATACTTGGAAGAAAAAACAAAACAAGTAAAATATTCTACACACTACAAATTAAAAACCTTACAGAAAACTCCAAAATCCAAAATAAATGGCAAGTCCTTTTTGGAGAAAAAATGAACTTAATTGGAAACACATATTTACCATGCCATATAAAGCAACTATTGAAAGCACACTGAGAAATGTTCAATATAAATACATCCATAGAATTATAGCTACAAATAAATATCTCTTTAAATGCAAATTATTTAACTCAAATCTGTGTGACTTCTGCAGTGAAAACATTGAAACTATAGAACATCTTTTTTGGGAGTGCAAACACATCCAGCCTATTTGGAATCAATTAATATCCTTTCTTGAACAACATCAACTAAACGTTAAACTATCTTTCTTAAATGTAAGTTTCGGAATTAACTCATTGAAATCAATAGACTGTAATAATATTGTGAATTTTATGGTTATATTGATGGAATATTTTATCTTAAACATGAAGTACAAAAAACAAGTACCAAATTTTAATTGTTTTGTCCATAGCTTTAAACTAAAAATACAGATACAGAAAGAAATAGCCCTCAGTAATGACACATTACAAATCTTTGAACAAAAATGGAATCGGATAAAATTCTCATAATGTTTTGTCCACTTATATACATTTCACTCTAATGTTAGTTTATCTCTCTAAAATAGTTTTGTTTATTTTTTTATTTTTATTTTTCAATCTGACAAGATCATTGTGAATATACAACAAAACACACAAGTCCAGTATGCTTTCTTCCGACTTTATACAACTCATCATTTTTCATAACTATTCCTCTGTTGTTCATTTCTTTTCTCTCTAAAAAAATAAATATATATTAGCATATCTTGTATAACATGTCTGAACTTTATTGCTTTGTGCAATCACTATGTTGTATGATCATATACATGTTTACATTGTATGTATGATATTGAATAAAAAAAAAAAAGGAACTTTAATTGCATATTTTTTTACATTATGTATGACATGCATATACCTGCAAGTCAGCAATGCAGGCGCATAAACAAATTTCTCAATACTTGGAGACATCAAAACGAAGCCAAGACTGATTATTTTTCTATGACATTTGGAATTTTCGTTTTGTTCATATTTTGTGCGACGCGCCCTCAAAATAACACAGAAAATACATTAAAATAAATGTTACGCCGCAAGTTCTCCTCCAAGTAATAATAATTGTTATAGCGTCTCGCGAGATCGACTTACAACTTACACTGTTCAATAAGGGTCTAATCAATAAGTGCTCAAGGGAAATAACCAATGCAGTCTTCAAAAAAAGCGTCTATATGAAGCTATTTCGGACTCGTTCCTAAGTTCGGACACGAAAAAAGCACTCGACCCATCGGGCTACCGGCTTAGAATTTTCACTCGGCTGACGCAAAAATCACTCGACCTGGTCGATGGTCGAGCGGGTTACGGCCAAGACTGGTTTGCTTGAAAAACATGGCTTCCAAGGGGCGGGGCATTTTTTCTTAAATGGCAATAGTAAAATCGTGTTAACACTCTAGAGGCCACATTAACTGTCCTATCTTCATGAAACTTGGTCAGAAGATTCATCCCGATAATATCTTGGACGAGATCAAAAATGATTCCGGTTGGTTGAAAAACATGGCTGCCAGGGTCGGGGCATTTTTCCTTATATGGCTATAGTAAAACCTTGTTAAAACTCTAGAGGCCACATTTATTTTCAGGTCTTCATGAAACTTGGTCAGAAGATTTGTCCCAATAATATCTTGGTATCTCAGGTGAACGACTATGGGCCTTTCAGGCCCTCTTGTTAGGGAATTGGGCCCAGGCCATTGGTGTAAGCCTGGTCCATTTTGTAATCATTAATTGGTTGGTCCATTTCATAATCATTAAATGGTTTCAACTGACCCGTGCTATTTAACCAAAACATTTTCTTTGTAAACTCCTTAAAAGAGGTAGAATAATAATAAGAATTTCCCTAAAGCATGGCAAATTTTGGTTTTGTAAATTTTTAGCCTATGGTAGCCCAGATTTCTGACATTTGGGAGCATCTACTGATTTGTCCACACCTTAATTGCTATGCCTAGTTGCATTTACTAGCAATCAAAAATGGATTCCGTTTTTGCAGACTGCATGAGCTGGTACGTAGAGGTGCCAACCAGTACCCGGGGGCCAAGTACATTGTGAGAGACAATGGGGAGAGAATTGATTTACGATTCCACCCGAAGGCCAGTGACCTGCATCTCCAGATTGGGTACAAGGTATTGATATTGGTTAATAAAAATCAGTACCCTTTTTATGTCCCCCACTATAGTAGTGGGGGACATATTGTTTTTGCCCTGTCTGTTGGTCTGTTGGTTGGTTTGCGCAAACTTAAACATTTTGCAATAACTTTTGCAATATTGAAGATAGCAACTTCATATTTGGCATGCAACGTGTATCTCATGAAGCTGCACATTTTGAGTGGTGAAAGGTCAAGGTCATCCTTCAAGGTCAGAGGTCAAATATGTGGCCAAAATCGCTCATTTTATGAATACTTTTGCAATATTGAAGATAGCAACTTGATATTTGGCATGCATGTGTATCTCATGGAGCTGCACATTTTGAGTGATGAAAGGTCAAGGTCATCCTTCAAGGTCAGAGGTCAAATGTATGTGGCCCAAATTGCTTATTTTATGAATACTTTTGCAATATTGAAGATAGCAACTTGATATTTGGCATGCATGTGTATCTCATGGAGCTGCACATTTTGAGTGGTGAAAGGTCAAGGTCATCCTTCAAGGTCAGAGGTCAAATATATGTGGCCCAAATCGCTTATTATGAATACTTTTGCAATATTGAAGATAGCAACTTGATATTTGGCATGCGTGTGTATCTCATGGAGCTGCACATTTTGAGTGGTGAAAGGTCAAGGTCATCCTTCAAGGTCAAATATATGGGTCAAAATTGCTCATGTAATGTCACTTCTGCAATATTGAAGCTAGCAATTTTATTATAATATATTATATTTGAAATACATGTGTATCTCATGGAGCTGCACATTTTGAGTGGTGAAGGGTCAAGGTCAAGGTCATCCTTCAAGGTCAAACATCATATAGGGGGACATTGTGTTTCACAAACACATCTTGTTTCAGTTTTGATTTTTTAAGGACAGGCATCTGTTAGAAAAAATAAATTGGAAAATACTGATTCATCAAGGAATGTTGGTTTTTGTAACCAGGATTTAAATATGTTTAGACCAACGCCTGTTATTTATAAAAATCAGGTTTTTAATGCTCATTGATCAATCTTTTTTTTTAGCAAGAATCTTTATTAATATTGTTAACAATGAACATACCAGTACCCCAGATAATTATTTGAGAAATAGGGTTTTCACCCATTGATTTTGAAAAAAAAGGGTGATTTCATTCTTGAAATAGGGTGAAATGAGATATAAAAATGCATACTGTAAAATTATTGCCGCTTTACTTCTGTTGAAGCTGCACACTTGTATTGATTCAATAAAACTGTAAACTATCATCATTTACTTTAATACAATGATGTTTCATAACTTATCCCACTTTTACAGCGAAATCGGTTGATTAAAGCCCCGTTGATTAAATTTCATCTATAATCAACGGCAAGGCTATAATCAATGGCACGAAATGACGTCATCAACTGCCGAACCGGGACTACTTTTTCCCACGCACCTCGTCACCTGTATTTGCCAAGTGCATCAATAATAAAAACAATCTCAAATGTTTGTCAATCTTAATGACCTTAAAACAAAGGAAAGTAGCAAAAAAACGAGTTTTTTGTCATTTATTGTCATTAAAACCTAGTATTAGGTAAATTTAACACTATGCAAATAGGTTCTGTTGTTGTTGCTCCCCTTTGAAGAAGTCAGTTCGAGTTGCTCCCCTTTGACCGTAGAAAACAATCGTCTGGACCAAGAAATCCTGTGTTCATTTACAAGATGTACTCGGATATGCGTCCATCTGATTTTTCTTTAAAGCATCTTTTCTACCTGGCAATACGCACAAATGACACTGCATCCCGGTGATTCTTGCGTCAACAATTGGGTGTCAACAAGTTAGGTCAGATGCTGAAGGCCATGGCAAAAGACGCTGGCTTTCTCAAGCACAAGTGAATAACGAACCACTCAGTTCGCAAATTCCTGGTCCAAAAACTTCGAAATGCAAACATTCCACCCACTGAAACCATGGCCATAACAGGGCACAAAAATGTCCAGTCCATAACCAATTATTCCAACATATCTGTTGAACAGCAGCAAAAGTGTTCATTCTTGCTCAGTCCAGTAAATGTAACAATCCAACAGATTCCTCTTGTTCACCTTCACGCACTGAAACTATGGCCGAAATGCAGCCTAGACAACCGATGTCTACCGTCGAACAAGTTGATCTTGATGTTCGCCCCACCCAGTCACTTCACTTGCAAATGTCTTTCTCTAGTTCGAACAACTTTGCCTCACAATTCTTTGGTGCCACTTTCAACATTCAAAATGTTAATGTATATAATTAGCTTAAATCCAAGTAATCTTTGTTATTTTGTCACGAAATAACCTCATTTTATAACAAAGAAGGAAATATTGTGCACCTCGTGATCGACTCGATAGTTTGATATCGAAAGTGAATTGTGTGTGGTGTTAGGCTACGTTGTAAACAAATGTAGTTCCTTGTATATAACAACTTAATGCCATATTGATATCATAAAACTTAAAGATTTGCAATTCAATATGATTAAAAGTGTAATAAATAACGCTCGACACTTTGTTACAGAACGATATTCTGATTTTAAAAAAATGATTATTTGATCAGCGGTTATTTTTGGAACGCGGAGTAATACACTGACCTTGGTTACACTACAGTCATTATCAAAGTACGACAAACACTCATGAAAACTTATTTCGTTTAAATAAAAATAGTTTACTGAATAAAAAGTGGGATAAATAGAATAATAGGTTAGTGTTGATTATAGATCAGATTTATCATGCTCGGCACGAAAACGAAAAAGCACTCGCCAAGGCTCGTGCTTTTTGTTTTCTAAGCCTCGCATGATAAACCTGATCTATAATCAACACTAACCTATTATTCTCTATATCTCTAATCCTTGAAACTGTCCATAATTTAAACTTTAAAAAAAATGATAACATGAATGATTCGGCACTTATTGGCTTTTGCTTTCTTGGTACGAAAACGTTTGCGATCAACTGATATTTTGGAGCAACAATCGGGGACGTCTTTCGACCTCTCTTAGACTTTATAACACATCATAATAGAAGCTGAAAGTACAGACGCTTTACATAGACATGCACAATGGTAGACGTATTAAGTCAGATTTAAAACGCTTGTATGTCTTCGTAAATAATTTGGTCAACGCTTTATTTTACAATGAAATCTAGTCCACAGAGCGTTTGGATAACTTTGACTGTTTTCCTGCTCAGTCATCCAGGCGCTTGCTTAATGAAAGTGTCGCCCCATTACGATAATAATTCCAAAGAGAAAGTACAGAAAATGAGCAAAGCATTTTGTATCGAAGTGATTGTATTGTACTCATCAAATTTGACGAATTTGCATAAAATTCAATTCGAATGCGTTTTCAATACGCATGATATTGTATTTCTTTGCGTTTTAAAACATTTTAATAGGGTGAAAGACACATGTACGCACCTTATCTGGGGCACTGACATGCAAGATTAAAAAATATCAGTGAGATTTAAATTGTTTTTAATACAACTTGTCATCTTTAAAATAGTAAATTGTGGTGAAATAGACTAATTTAATACAAGCAATAAATGCAGTTTATAAAAGATGTTCAGTTTTTCTGTTCGCTAATTAATAATAAATAATTCCCCAATCAGTGGAAAACATTGGGATTTTCCGCTTATTTACAGTTTCATTAAATGATCTTTGGGGACTTCACATTTCCATAAACACTTCATTTGTTTCCACCAATGTTTGCAAAAGAAAAAATCACATACCCATTAAATTACATTTGGACTTTCCCAGAATAAATTGTGAATTGTACATTACAATGTCAACAATTGTTTAAAAAGCTCCTGGTATTCCTGCCAGGTTGAGCGTCACATGCAGGACGGGGACTATATCGTGTTCAACCGACAGCCCACCCTTCACAAGATGAGTATGATGTGTCACCAGGTGAAGGTGCTGCCCTGGTCCACATTCAGGATGAACCTCAGGTACGTGTCTTATTATGAATGAGCCTTTTTTGGGAAAACAGGGTTTAATGCTTTAAATGTGGCCCCTTATTAGCCTTCACAGTCTTCAAGAGCTTAAAACAAGAGACTTTCTATTAAACAACTACCATAAGGCGCACACGCCGGAAAGTGGCATCCCTAATAAGCTGTGCAGACTGCGTAGGCTAATCAGGGACAACTCTTAACGCACATGCATTAAGCCTCGTTTTCCCAGAGAGCAGCTCAAATGATTCACAGACTGTTTTTGTGGTTCTAAGTTAAAATTACAGTTATGTCTGTTTTTCACCAAACCTCAGCTTTTGCCTCAAACCTTTCTATGTAAATTTAGACTGTGTTGTGGTGAAATATTTCATTTGATTTGATATAAACAACAAAGTTGAGCACGCACTTACAACTAGTGCTTTAATTCATATAGAATATAGATTTCTGGGAAACATTATGTTGTGAAAAGATTAAAGGAAATCATTGAGTATTAGCTTTAAAGAAATGTGTTAACCAACCATTTCAACCCACTGTTCTACCATAATTTTTCTCTGCTGTTTTAAGGACTCTAAAAATGTTTTGCACTTGCACACATGTTGATTACCCCCATATTTTGAAGATTTTAAAAAGCAGCGTTTTTCCTCACCACTTTGGGAATGGTACCGGTACCGGTCAAATTGGAAAAATCAGTGGCATTTTTATCCAAATTGGGAAATTTATTAATTATGCTGGAAACGTTTTAAAACATGTACAAATAATAAGTTGCATATTCACATGAACATGGTGAGTGATTTTCTACTATATCATGTTTCTATAACCACTAAACAATGAGTTTATTAAACTTAACTCTCTTTTTAACTGAAACCGTGCTTGAGAGTATGATCTGTCTAAATCAGGACTCGTAGCCTCAGGTTCTGTAAGATAACCTGCCTCAAATTGAACCAGGTTTGCATCAGTAGACTTGACCATCGATGAAACGCTGCTATTATCAACATCTGACAACTGTGCACTGGACTCGATCTTAAATACATATTCCCCAATTTTAAAGTCCGAATTTTATAAATGCGCGAGTGTTAATCAGTAACGGTAATTTGTTGGGCTGTTTTCATATTACACCAAAATTGGTGACATACTACTCAAAGAGCAGTATAAGGGTTTTGGCTCCAAGGCACTGAAGATGCGATCGATTGTGAATCAGTTGTGCGTGAATAACACAGTTTCACTATCAATGGATAATTTCAGTGGCTTTGAGGCAGTTTGTTGGCGTTTCTATACCTACCACACTAATCAGTCATTACGATGTAATCCTCTACGAAAAAATCATGGCAGTTTTTATCGAGGCTGTTTTCGGAGAAAACCCGAGGTATTGTCATAGCCTGCTCGCCGTCCGCCGGCGTCGTGCTTAAACCTTTACATTGGCTCTAAAATCAAAGTGCTTCCACCTACAACTTTGAAACTTCATATGTAGATGCACCTTGATGAGTTCTACACGCCACACCCATTTTGGGTCACTAGGTCAAAGGTAAAGGTCACTGTGACTTTAAAAAAAATATATAAAAATTCTGACAAGTTTTCGCAGCCGAGCGTGGCACCCGTTATGTGGTGCTCTTGTTTTAGAAGACAGCTGATGGCAACCTGGTGCATTCCTCGTGGAAATTGTACATTTCATGCTTAATATTGTCAAAACAATTATTTCGACAAGTAAACGTTTTTACAAATAATTATTTTATTAATTAACTAAAACTGTAAATGTTTGGTTGCATTCTCAAATGACCGTAATTAAATGTGTAATCCAAAAAACACTTAAATCTTCAGTTCATGTTAATGCGACGTTATCAAAATTTAACTTCACATAAACATTGCACATGTCTATTTCCTTTGTCTCAACAAAAGCGCGCGAAAATTAAGCCGCTTACGTAAACGTCATGTTACCGCATGGAAAGCGTAGGCATATTGATTTCTGTATAAACAAACTCTGTAGCGTAGAGACAATTGAAATTTTTAATTTCGGTTAAAGATTGTGTTATTCATTTTAACCAAGTTAATAAATTAATTTCAATTAAACATGCTGTATCTTTATCGTAATGGTCTTTTCGATGATTCATTATTGAAGCAGTTTAATGTACTCTGCATACAGTACTGAGTAAACAAAAAATCCGGACAACACTGGATAAGTGTTGGGTGTTGTGAAAACACGCAAAGCCGGTATACAGACCATATTATTTAGACTGAAATGTTTTGACAAAAGGGAATAACATGTCATGTGTGTATGCAAATCTTAGGCGATTTTTTTCTGTGAATTTGATTTTGTTTGTGAATTGGGAATTTTTATTTTGAAATTGGGAATTTTTATTTTAATATTGGGAAAAATGGTCTCATTGGGAATGGTGCCGTTTTACGGTACCGACTTTATATAGAGGAAAAACGCTGAAAAGATAAAAGGCCCTTAAAAAAAATTATTTTGAATGTTTGTTTGGTTTTTAGCTCACCTGTCACTTCGTGAGCTTGTGTGATGTCCGGCGTCCGTATGTGCGTGCATGTGTCCGTCAACATTTTGTTTGTGTAGACAGTAGAGGTCACAGTTTTCATCCAATCTTTATGAAATTTGGTCAAAATGTTTATCATGATGAAATCTGGGTTGGGATTGTATTTGGGTCATCTGGGTTCAATAACTAGGTCACTAGGTCAAAAACTAGGTCAAATAGTAGAAAAACATTGTGTAGACAGTAGAGGTCACAGTTTTCTTCTAATCTTTATGAAATTTGGTCAGAATGTTTGTCTTGATAAAATCTGGGTTGGGTTTGTATTTGGGTCATCTGGGGGTCAAAAACTAGGTCACTAGGCAGAGCTCCAGATAAGGGTCGTATTTTCGTAATTACGAATTATTTTCAAGTCCGTTACGCATTTATTTTAAAATCTTGTCGTACCATTAAGAATTACAAAATCAAGTTACGAATATTATTTTTACATCGGTTCGTATCAATATTTATTGAGCTCTTTTCACGTATTAAAGATCTTTGCGGTGCTTATATAGAATGGTTTTCGGGTTTGTTTAACAAAGCGCATTTTTTTCAATAAAAGCGGCGTATACAGTCTATCTGTCAAAAAACAATGGCGGCGCCCAGAGAGCGTCCTAAAAAACTGGAAAGCGTCCAAAAACACGCTTTTAACATATTGTACGCAAAGTGAGCCGAAGTTAAATGTTTAGAAAGACATTATATAAAAGATCTTAAACGATGCTGTATGTTCAGTTGCCGACACAGTCGAAAAGCTAAACAAAAACGCGACACGACGGGTCCAAACTTAAACACACAAAAAAACATTGAACGAGTGGAAGGGACAAGTCCCGTGGCTAATCGTTGAAAAGATTGAAGGGGAGACCCGTTTTAATTGTGAAATATGTAAAAATTCATCTAAGGCATGCAATCTAAGCACAGTTTGGGCATATGAAGGTATTTGAAAAAAAATTGTATAACACTGAAAAGACACTGTTAAACTCGTATAAATAAAGTTGCTAGTATGTTTATTTTGATTTTTTTTTGCATGAAAATAACCATTATTATTTATTTTTAGGTCATTTAGAAAAAATAAAAATTATTTTCCAAAACTTAGTAGCAACGTTAAGAATAAAATTTTAGAGTTAAGAACTTTTCTTTTTGAAAATCTGGTAGTAATTTAAGAATTTCACAAAACCTTATCTGGAGCTCTGACTAGGTCAAAAACTAGGTCAAATAATAGAAAAACCTTGTGTAGACAATAGAGGTTGCAGTTTTCATCCAATCTATATAAAATTTGGTCAGAATGTTTATCTTGATGAAATCCGGGTTGGGATTGTATTTGGATTATTTGAGGTAAAAAACTAGGTCACTAGGTCAAAAAATAGAAAAACCATCAACAATTTGTTTGTGTTGACAGTAGAGGTCACAGTTTTCATCCAATCTTTATGAAATTTGGTCAGAATGTTTATCTTGATGAAATCTGGGTTGGGATTGTATTTGGTTAGTCAGGTGAGCGATTCAGGGCCATCATGGCCCTCTTGTTTGGAAAAACCCAGGATTGGCATTGGGAATGGGGCTGATATTAAGAACCACAGGTTGGGACAGAAAATCTTTGCTTTAGACTAAATAACAACATCTTTTACTTTGTTTATCTCGCCTTCAGCTGCACAACCCCATATAACGCTGACTTTGATGGAGACGAGATGAACCTCCATCTTGCCCAGTCCTTGGAGACCCGAGCTGAGATCTCACAGCTGGCTTCCGTACCACGCATGATCATCACGCCGCAGTCCAACCGGCCTGTCATGGGTATCGTACAGGACACCCTGACAGCTGTACGCAAGATGACCAAGAGGGATGTGTTTCTGGACAGGGTGTGTGCTGGTTTAATCCTTTACCACTACGAGGCAAAGTGGAAATGGCTATGTGCAAACAGCATAAAACCAGAACAGTCTGCGAGTAACTCGCACTCTGTTCAGGTTTTATGCTGTTTGCTGCTCATCAGTATCTAAGGGTTGGAAATGGAGCCTTTAAAATTTGAATCTAGGAAGAAAGGTCTTTATTTACATTTAACTTTCTAAGAGACTACACACATGTCAAAATACGTATCTAAGTGGTAAAGGATATAATACTCTTTACCACTCAGATCAGCATTTTGACTCTTTTGTAGTCCCTTAGAATATCAAATTAAACTAGAAATGGCGTGGCAGAGGCCGACGCGTATCCCCACGCCGCATGTTTGACACAGGGGTGCCCCAGGGTTGGTAATGGGGCCATGCATAGCTGAGATTGACTGTATTGTCATAAGAGAAGTTCAGTGTCAATTAGAAGTGAATATGTGTAGAAATGAAGAAATTATAGTAAAAGGCAATTTTGGGTGGCGTGGCCTATGTGGGCGGGGCGCTCCAGGGTTGGTAATGGGGCCATGCATAGTTGAGATTGACTGTATTGTAATAAGAGAGGTTCAGTATCAATTTGCAGTGATTCGGTGTAAAAATGAAGAAATTATAGTAAAAGGCAATTTTGGGTGGGCGTGGCCTATTTGGGCGGGGTGCCCCAGGTTTGGTTATGGGGCCATGCATAGTTGAGATTAACTGTATTGTCATAAGAGAGGTTCAGTATCAATTTGAAGTGAATCTGTATAGTAATGAAGAAATTATAGTAAAAGGCGATTTTAGGTGGGCGTGGCCTATGTGGGCATGGCCTATGTGGGCAGGGCACCCCAGGGTTGGTAATGGGGCCATGCATAGCTGAGATTGACTGTATTGTCATAAGAGAGGTTCAGTATCAATTTGAAGTGAATCGGTGTAGAAATGAAGAAATTATAGTAAAAGGCAATTTTGGGTGGGCGTGGCCTATGTGGGCGGGGTGCCCTAGGGTTGGTAATGGGGCCATGCATAGCTGAGATTGACCGTATTGTCATAAGAGAGGTTCAGTATCAATTTGAGGTGAATCGGTGTAGAAATGAAGCAATTATAGTAAAAGGCAATTTTGGGTGGGTGTGGCCTATGTGGGCGGGGCGCCCCAGGGTTGGTAATGGGGCCATGCATAGTTGAGATTGACCGTATTGTCATTAGAGAGGCTCAGTATCAATTTGAATTAAATCGGTGCAGAAATGAAGAAGTAAATGTAAAATAACATAGAAAAATCAGTGAAAACCTCTGACCCGGCCCCGCCCCAACCCCCATAACTTTTGACCCAGGGGTCAGATAAAATTTCGTCACTGTCACCGTCACCGTCGCACATATGCTCATAGCTACCATGTATGTAAGTTTCAAGGTTTTAGTGCTAATAGTGTAGGAGGAGCAGGTGGCCAGGACGGACGGACAGACGCACATCACCACAATATCCCCACTTTTTCTCCGAAAAACGTTGGGATAATTTAAGATCTTTCTTGCTAGATTTAATTGTTAAGTCATAATTTTCAACCCTTAGATACTGATTAGCAGCAAACAGCATATAACTTTTTGCACATACTTGTAGCCATTTTTTGTTTGCCTCTAAATGTGTGCTGGATTTACTTATGTATAATGTGAAGCCTATTTACTGATTTAAATTATGTTATTAAGGTTTTGTCCTACATAAGTTGTACGTATCTTAATGTTTAACAATTTATTGTGTGGGGTTTTTGTACAGAGTTCGACCAATGTTTAGATTAATGTTAAATTTAAAGTCCATCAAAAATAGTATATTGATTTGGCCTGCATTCCCCATGTTCTCAATATAGTCTTATAATTCTGTACCTGTGCAGGGCCAGGTGATGAACATCCTAATGTTCTTGCCAAGCTGGGACGGCCACATGCCCCACCCTGCCATCCTTAAACCCAAGCCCATGTGGACGGGCAAGCAGGTCTTCTCACTGATCATCCCGGGCCGTGTGAACCTGATCCGCACCCACAGCACACACCCTGATGAGGAGGACAAGGGTCCGTACAAGTGGATATCACCCGGGGACACCAAGGTAAGGGCCTAGCCTTTTTCTGGTCCTTTTGGGAAAAATGTGATTTCGGGATTAGGATTTGTGTGTGTGTGAAAAGTCAACTGATTTGGGATAAATTTTGGAACTAAAATTTATTACAATATTTGTGAATAACAAGTGCAAATTAAGTAATACTTTATAACTAATGATAATACTACAGGTTGATAAGAGTCAAATCACATATTTAATTATATTTATTAAATTTTATATGAATACTCAGCAATAAAAAATCGGTGCTTTGATGACAGTTCGAGCCAACCAATAATTTAAGCCAAGCGAGTTCGAGCCATCGGGTTTTGACTGTACTTAAATATAGACATTTTTGCAGACAATTATGGATTATGAAGCACTTCTTGGCATATTTGCCAAATTTTTATTGTGTTAATTACTCTTTATTCAATATGCCTGTTTTATACCAGCCCAATTCAAGGCAACAAAGCTACATTCCGTATTATGAAAATAACTTCTGCGTTGATTCGAAGTTATTGATTATACATACTTGAACAAGATTCAAGTTATTGATGATAATATGGTTGGAAAAAAATTAACTGGATAATGAATGGCCATACTAAGTTCTGACATTCATTAAACCCACAGGATATCCACTATCATTTAAATTAAGGTATGCCAACTGTTGCTATCGGCAAACCACTGCTGGAATTATGTAATGAATATTAGATTTGACGTTGGATAAGATTTCACTCACACGGTTACCAGATATATCGGTATAGTTTTCCTGCAGTAACAAATGTATTTCAATTGGGAATATTTTTTACCATTTTGCTTTGGGAATTGGTCAATGGACTTGGATTTTTCCCCAAGGAAAAGACCTTGATCGATAGTGCAGGGCCAAAACACCAACTTTGTGGAAAGAGCCACAGCTTTTTTTTTGGAGGGAAAATTGACACAATTTTCTGGCTTTGGGGAATTAAAAATACTAAGGTAGATTGGAAATTTAGCGAAAAATGCATGATTTTAAAGAAATATTTGTAGAGGAAAGGGTCTTTTTGGTTAAGGGGAAGAAAAAGAGGCCCCTTGCTAAGAAGAGTTATTTGGCCCTGTAGTGACGTGTATCTTGAATACCTTCTGTCTTTGGTTTACTGGAATAGGGTCAAAGAATGGCATAAGAATATTTTGCAGATAATAAGATCTCCTAACACTGAAGATTACATTTCACTTTACATTTCCTGTTTGTGCGGCAGGTTCTGATAGAGGATGGGCAGCTGCTCTCGGGCATCCTGTGTAAGAAGTCCCTGGGGGCGTCTACCGGTGCCATCGCCCACGTCGTCTTCCTGGAGCTCGGCTGGGAACAAGCAGGTGCGTCTGATTGTGTGACACTTTACGCGCATGTGCTATAAGCCCAGTTTTCCTTGAACGCGACTCATATATGTACAATTGTGTGCTTTAAAATAATCAATATTGTTCAGTTTTATTATTTAAACTTAAGGCATATGCAATAAGTCCATTTTTTCCCCCAAACTGGGTTCATTGATATACACTTACGTTCTTTAAAATAATCAACATGGTTAAGCATTTACAATTTTGTTGACAAGAATCAAGGCATTTTGTGTGATCTGAAAACCTTAATTTAGTGCAACATGGTGTAAAGTTTCTCTTGGCATTTTTGCTCCCCAGCCGTGGCCAATATTGAGTAACATACAGTTAAGTTCCATGATTTAATTGTTGATATTGATGTATCTTTTCTTCAGGTTTCCTGTATGGCAACATTCAGACCGTGGTGAACAACTGGCTGCTTATTGAAGGTCACAGTATCGGTATTGGTGACACTATTGCCGACCCCCAGACCTACATTGAGATTCAGGACACTATCAAGAAAGCCAAGGTGAATGAGTGGAATTGTCTGTTTTATATGTCATGATGTGTTTATTGGCTTTTTATTTGGAGAAATATCTGGTGAAAATTTTGATACTATGTGTAAAATTAATAATGAAAACATGCCTCCAATAGATGGATGTTATAGGAATTGAAAACCAATTAAAATGACCAGAATTAAAGGCTCCTGTGACTGGTGAAAATTTTAATGGAAACCTTTCTTGTTTTTAAAGAGCTGTTTAAATGATGTGATTGGGTAGAAAGGTTTTACATAAGCAGGAACTTGAGAGCCGCACTGCGCCATGTTTTAAAAGTTCTTTCGATCCCTTCTGTTGTCTGTTAAATCTGTTATATCCTGTTTACAAAAAGTGCTGAAAGAAACAGTTTTGGCTAAATTGTGGTAAAAATTTAGAATTATTCTCACATCTGTGATAGTAAAACATGTAACAAGACCGTTTGGCCAGCTAATAATGATAAAAAGGTAGTTTCTGTAGTTACATTTGGTTAATCTTATCTTCACAATGTTTAAATTGACTTGTTAGAATTCCAAAGAAGCCAGTACTTGTTCTACCCAAGAAAAACAGTAAAGAGTGTCTCAATCAGCCTTAGGCTTGAAAAATAATCAATTAAACCTTTTCCCCATAAGAAGCAAAGTGAAAATGGCTTTTGCAAGCAGCATAAAACCAGAACATCTGTTCAGGTTTTATGCTATTTAACTTGAAAAAAAGGTATGTAATTAAATGTAACCTTTTGGTCTGCAAATGCGTAAAAATAAGTATCTAAGTGGTAAAGGGTAAATCAAGCTTACATAAAATGTAAACTCTTGTTGTCCTCAGCTGGATGTGATAGAAGTCATCGAGAAGGCTCACAATGATGAGCTGGAGCCCACACCTGGTAACACGCTGCGACAGACGTTCGAGAACCAGGTGAACCGTATCCTCAACGATGCAAGAGACAAGACTGGCAGCAAGGCCCAGAAGTCCCTGTCTGAGTTCAACAACTTCAAGGCCATGGTGGTGGCAGGGTCCAAAGGCTCCAAGATTAATATCTCCCAGGTAGGTAACCACATTCAATGAAGTATCTATAGGGAGATTGCAGGTACTTGCATTAACCAAAGATGTGGAGAACATAAATGGCTGTTGTGTGAATGGTGATGCATCGTTGGCTTAGTGTGATCTTTTTTTCCAAAGGGCATGTTGAAATCTATGCAAACTATTTTATCACTCACTGAGTGTATATTTTACTTGGTCTGTGAAATTACATCGTGTTATGAGCTATTTCTGAAGTGAAACCGTCTGAAAACGCAGATAGTTGCTCTTTTGCCTTATCAGCTTAAAAATTTAGCAAAACATTTGTGAAACAAATATGTCTCAGTCGAGTTCAAACATTGTTCCATCTAAAAAAAGGTTAAATATATGTTTGTAATACAAACTTCTCAAAACTGCTTAAAACAGTTAAGTTCGTTCTGTTCTCAGGTGACTAACCTAGAACCGTTGGCCTTCATGTTTGAGTATTTTCTTCATTATTATTGTTTTATTATACATCAAATCTCCAGGTTATTGCCTGTGTGGGCCAGCAGAACGTAGAAGGAAAGCGTATTCCGTTTGGCTTCCGTCACCGCACGCTCCCGCACTTCATCAAGGACGATTACGGGCCCGAGTCAAGAGGTTTCGTAGAGAACTCGTACCTTGCGGGTCTCACGCCTTCAGAGTTCTTCTTCCACGCCATGGGAGGTCGTGAGGGTCTCATTGATACAGCCGTAAAGACGGCAGAAACTGGTACATGGAGTAGTGTAGTATTAGTATTGTAGTCTGAATGGGATCACCATCTGGTTAAGGGTCATCCTCTCTTTGGGTTGTTCAAATTAATTTGATGGGATCATTTGTTGATCTATATTTGCCATCGATTTTTTGACCAGGTAGGTGGGTATATCGCTCTGCTTTTTTGACCAAACTAGTTGACAAATCCCGGCTGCTTTCTAGCTCACCTGAGCACTTTTACAGGTCGTGGGATCATATGCTGATAAGACCACTTGTATTTGCTGGTCTGGATCATTTGCTAGTGTGGGTCGAAGTCATGATTTGTTAGCTTTAGCTTGATATCCATTAAGGAAAAAGGATTGGCCTTTGTGTTCAACAATTTTGCTGGAAAACATTAGCAGAAAATATTAACAATGCAAATTGTAAAAAAAGATTATTTGTTGCTATTAAATAACATCCACTGTATAGACCTGTCACAAACACATATTTGCAAGCACACCTCATGTCTTGTCCCTATATTTGCTAGCACACATCATATCTTGCCCCTACATTTGCTAGTACACCTCATGTTTTGCCCCTGTATTTGCTAGCATACTTAATGTCTTGTATCTTTATTTGCTAGCACACCTCATGTCTTGCCCCTGTATTTGCTAGCACACCGCATGTCTTGTCCCTATATTTGCTAGCACACCTAATGTCTTGTCCCTATATTTGCTAGCACACCTCATGTCTTGCCCCTGTATTTGCTAGCCCACCTCACATCTTGCCCCTATATTTGCTAGCCCACCACACATCTTGCCCCTATATTTGCTAGCACACCTCACATCTTGCCCCTATATTTGCTAGCCCACCTCACATCTTGCCCCTATATTTGCTAGCACACCTCACATCTTGCCCCTATATTTGCTAGCACACCTCATGTATTGCCCCTATATTTGCCAGCACACTTCGTGTCTTGCCACTTTATTTGTTAGCACACCTCATGTCTTACCTCTATATTTACTCGCACACCTCATGTCTTGCCCCTGTATTTGCTAGCACACATCAGGTCTTGCCCCTATATTTGCTCGTACACCACATGTCTTACCTCTGTTCTCTTCTGCAGGGTATATCCAGCGTCGTCTCATCAAGGCCATGGAGAGTGTGATGGTCAAGTACGATGGAACTGTCAGAAATCAGGTACAGTGATACAGATTAATGTATATAGGCCTTATGGTCACTAATTCAATGAGGTATTTATATATGTAGATTAAGTTTCAGAAGGCCACCAAGTCATAACTAAAAAACATGAACACAAGTTATATTATATCATGCCTGCAGATTGAACAGCTCATTCAATTGCTTGATATAACTGAATACGTTCAATAAATCCATGACTATCGTTTCACCTCTGGTTGAACAGCTGATTGAGCTTTGTTGAAATTAATGTTTAATTTCATTGATACGATGACTTAAATTTACTGTAGTATGAACGTTGGACCCAGCTTTATTGAAATAATAGTTTAAATTCTGTAAATCCCCGACTATTATTTCACTGCAGGCTCAATGAATTAATGACTATTTTTTCACATGATAAAAAAGAATAATTACTTATTTTTTCACCACATGTTCAATCAATCAATTACTGTAATTTCACTTCAGGCTCAATCAATCATTGGCTATTATTCCACTGTAGGGTTAATATATTGGTTATTGTTATTTCTCTTCAGGTTAAATGAATCAATGACTATTATTTGACCATAGGTACAATGATTAATATATTAACATATGTGCCATGAATCAATAACAATGTTTTTACAGCAGGTTCCATGAATCAATGACTTATTTCACCGAAGATTCAAATAAAAAATGGCTCATTTTTCACTGTAGGCTTAATCAATGACTGTTACTTCACCAAATTTGTCAATAAAACAGAGACTATTATTTCACCACAAGTTCAATGTAGCAGTGACTATTTTTTCTTCACAGTTGCAATTAATCAACACTATTATTTCTAAGCAATAACAATAATTCAAACACAATAATTTCACCACTGTTTCAATAAAAAAATGATTTATTGCATCACAGGATAAATGAATTAAATACTATTATTTCACTGTAAACTAGCTATTATTTCACCACATGTTCAATTAATAAATGGCTGTTTTTTCACCACAGGTTCAATGAATTGTTGACTATTATTTCACTACTGTTACAATTCATCCGTGACTAATATTTCACCGCAGTTATAACAATGGCTATTATTCCACCAGTTACGATGACAATTCCTTTTTATTCAACCGCAGTTTCAATGAATTCAAACCCCTGCAGGTTCAATTAATCAAAGACTATTATTAAACTGCAGTTTCAATGAATACTGACTATTATTTCCCTGCAGGTTGAGCAGCTGATTCAGCTGCGTTATGGAGAAGATGGGCTGGATGCTACGAGGGTCGAGTTTCAGGCACTGCCCACACTCAAACCTTCCAACAGGGCCTTCGAGAAGAACTTCAAGTTTGACGCCACCAACGAGAGGTGTGTTCTTGCCATGGTTTCTAGTCATTCATGATGAAGGTGAACTTTTGTATGTAATGTCTTTGGTCTTTAAAGTTTAGCATATATAATGGTAAGATGGCATTTTGATTTTCATACCTCTGTGAATAGGAATAAAGTGAAAATATGTCTGCTACAAGAAATTTGCAGCCCAAAGTTGTTTATATATTAAGTTACTCATTACCACTAATAACATATCACAAAGATAAACAACAATGAGCACATGCACAAAGACTGTGGTAACCAACTCTTGATGGTTAAAGCCAAGCATCCGGGTTTTAACCGGGGTAAACTCCTTGGAAGAATGATTTGTAAGCCATGGTGAACTAGTTTATGGGCAAAAATACTTCATTCACTCCCTTGTGTAACAACACATTCTTTTGCTAACATTTTACAGGCAGTTGAAGAAGAGTTTGACGGAGGATGTGGTTCGCGACCTCCTCTCGGATGCCAACTGTCTGTCTGAGATAGAGCAAGAATGGGAGCAGCTTGTAGATGATCGTAACGCGATCCGTCAGATCTTCCCGTCCGGGGACAGCAAGGTCGTGTTGCCATGTAACCTGCAGCGGATGATCTGGAACGCTCACAAGATCTTCAAGATTAACAAGCGTAGCTTGACAGACATACATCCGACCAAAATCATTGATGGTGCGTGATTTTCTTTTCTTAAATATTGACCAATTGACAGTAGTCTACGCATACTTAGAAACAAAAATTGCAACAAAAGTATTTATGTTTTGCTATTGTAATTGTAATTTATCCTGCCTCTGTTGCAAACATTGACCAAATAAAGCAGGGTCGGATAAACTAGTTGATATCCGGCAGTACATCACGTGACCATGATCTAACTGTAAGTATGTATTCCTACGCGCCGACTGACATGTTCTAATATTTGACCTTTGAAACTTATTGGGACGCATCATGAAGGATATCGTTATATTATATACCATCCTTTTTAACCAGGTTTTTAACCAGGTTTTCCGAAGGAAAAAACTGGTTATTAGATTGGCGAATGCGGGCGGGCGGGCGGGCTGGCTGGCTGGCGGGCGGGCGGAACAAGCTTGTCCGGGCCATAACTATGTCGTTCATTGTCAGATTTTAAAATCATTTGGCACATTTGTTCACCATCATTGGACGGTGTGTCGCGCGAAATAATTACGTCAATATCTCCATGGTCAAGGTCACACTTTGAGTTCAAAGGTCAAAAATGGCCATAAATGAGCTTGTCCTGGCCATAACTATGTCATTCATCGTGAGATTTTAAAATCATTTGGCACATTTGTTCACCATCATGGGACGGTGTGTCGCACGAAAGAATCACGTCAATATCTCCAATGTCAAGGTCGCCACGACTAAAAATAGATTTTTTTTTAAAAACAAACTTACAAAGGGGGTTAATTTTGTTTGTTCATTTCAAAAGTTCAGTTTGAGTTTTCTCCCTTTATCAGATTTTTTTTCACAATGAAAACCTGGTTTTGTGACAATTTTGTCCCTTGTTTCTTCTTTAAAATATATAACCGACCCAGCTTTCCGTATTTATCATTTTCATTTACTTGATTACGCAATTTATGACGTATCTAGTGTGACGTCATTTCTCAGATAAAACATACTAGACCCTATCTAGTTTCTCTCAGGATTTTAGGGACAACCATCTTGACGTGGTGGTTTTAAAAGTTATTTTTTTCAAGATTTTAAAGCATCGAACTAATCATAAAAATATTTCTGATTGTGTGTTTGTCATTCATAAGTGTTAACTTATAATAGGAATAAAATAATTCGCTACGACGTTATTGCGATTTCGTAAATCGGGTAACGGGTTTTGGGTCAGAATGGTCAGCATTCGATTTAAACGTTATCAAAAAATAGTGTGGTTTAAAATACATATCGATAAAAGAGCTGGAAAAACAGAAATGGATTTCGACAAAGGCATGGAAGAATAGAAAATGGATCTTTGTAAATTGATTGTTATAAGCAATGGATTAAAGTTGTCATTAAGGTAAATAAAATTTAGTTTTTGTTTTGCTGCTGCATTTTGTTTTCATTTTTTATCAAGAAATATATTACATTCTCGAATCGTTTTTATTTCTTCTCATATTTTCAATAGGAAAGTATTAAAATGAACAGTTTAATGTGAACTATTTTTTACGTGACACAATCGGTAGTTATCCGGTCATCAGGAATGTAGGAGGTCCGACAAGAATTATTATATTGTTATGTCAATTAATCATTTTGTCTTCGATGAAATGTGTCAACGGCATGAAACAGGATAAATCGAATACATGTTTGGTGCCGAGATGGAGAAAGTTTATCTGGTTCGGCCCTTTTTCTAAGCCTCACCGGATAAACTTTCTCCATCTGTGCACCAAACATGTATTCTCTATTTACCTGACCCAATAGGTCTGTTTATCAGACCTATAAAGCCTGTTTACCTGACCCAGTCATTTAATGGAAAAAGTCCCTCATCTCCTAGTATGTTGCTAGATTTAGACCCCATTTTCTCATCCACAGATGTGAGGCAGCTGTGCAAGAGACTGACTGTGGTGCCTGGAAACGATCACCTCTCTATCCAGGCCAACGAGAACGCCACCATCCTGATGAAGGTGCTAATCCGGTCTACGTTCTGCTCCAAGCGAGTCATCGAGGAGTTCAGGCTGTCCAACGAGGCTTTTGATTGGCTGATTGGAGAGATTGAGACTAAGTTCCAACATGCCCAGGTAAAAAGGAGTTAATTAGCTGTTGTCTCAGAATATTTGTTTGATTTACAGTTTTTTAATTGCAACTTTTTGTTTTAGCATTGTTATAGATAATTACAGACTTAGTAAGTTGCTTCTTTAGAAACAGGATATATTATACATCTGATGTTAAAAATAATGCCCCAGCCGTCCTGATGTTTCTCCGGCCACTTTCTACAAGCTTATAGGGGTCTTAAATGGTCTCAAAACAGAAAGTGAAGAGTTGAAGTAATTTCCTGTATTTCCAACCTATATTTAGATACACTAGTTGAAGGTTTTAGGGCTTTTCCTTTTCCTGATTACATACCCGCACCTACATTGACTCTTTGCATGTACATACATAGCCCCTATATCCAATTCCCCATTTGCAGGTCCACCCAGGTGAGATGGTTGGAGCCCTTGCTGCCCAGTCCCTGGGAGAGCCCGCCACCCAGATGACCTTGAACACATTCCACTACGCCGGTGTGTCTGCCAAGAACGTCACCCTGGGTGTGCCCAGGCTCAAGGAGATCATTAACATCTCCAAGAAGCCCAAGACCCCCTCACTGACAGTGTTCCTCACTGGCCAGGCATCCAGGGACGCTGAAAAGGCCAAGGTTAGTGGTGTTTGGTTGTTTGGTAAATCCATTTAATTATTAGATCACTCATCAACACAGCAATGCACTGTTTATTTGTTAAGAATTTAGTGTTAATTTATGTTCACATTTCCCAGGACGTGCTATGCCGTCTGGAGCACACAACCCTTCGCAAGGTGACGGCTAACACAGCCATCTACTACGACCCAGACCCCACCAACACAGTGATTGCGGAGGACCAGGAATGGGTTAACGTGTACTACGAGATGCCAGACTTTGACGTGACCAAGATCTCCGCCTGGTTGCTTCGTATAGAGCTGGACAGGAAGAGGATGACAGATAAGAAGCTGACCATGGAGTCCATATCGGAGAAAATCACTGCTGGTGAGTGCTTCTTGTAGTATAGTTATACTTCCATGGAGTTCATATCAGAGAAAATCACTGCTGGTGAGTGCTTCTTGTGTTATAGTTATACCATCATGGAGTTCATATTGGTGAAAATCATTGCGGGTGAGTGCTTCTTGTGGTATAGTTATACCTTCATGGAGTTCATATCGGTGAAAATTACTGCCGATAAGTGCTTCTTATGGTATAGTTGAACCCCCATGGAGTCCATATCAGAGAAAATTACTCCTGGTGAGTGCTTCTTGTGGTATAGTTACCCTCCCCCCCCCCCTCCCCCTCTAAAAAACAAAAACAAAAAAGGAAGTAGATGGGGGTAAGACTTGATTTACCTTGGACATCTTTGTGATTTGTCCATAGACACAAAGGTTTCCAATAAATGCACTTTTCAACATACAACTTTCCAGCATGCCTAATGCATATATTGTTCCTTCTAATATGATGATTCACATGTTTTTTTTTTATATCATCCTACTAGAAAAAAACTTACCGTTTTTTTCAATTTTGATTTTCTATAACATGATAATTATTAATTTGGACTTGATAAGCATAATAATTTACTACTCTGAAAGCACACGGTACAAGTAGATATTTACCATCATATAGTACTGATATCCTCTATTGCCCTGTTATAGGTTTTGGTGATGACCTGAACTGCATATTCAATGATGACAATGCAGAAAAGCTTGTATTACGACTGAGAATCATGAATTCTGAGGACAGCAAGATGCAAGAGGTACATTCAATCAGTTCTTTGTATTAAGCACTTCGATCATACCTACCTCCTTACTTTCCAGGGATGGAAACTATTGTTACTATAAGTCGGTCATTGAGTCTATCTGCAAACAGTGTGTGGAGCTAACTACTTCAGTTTTTTAAAGAGATTAGATTGAAGTAAAGATGCCCATCATACTTCAACCTCAGTGATCTACCCATTCCTGAACATAGCTGACAAACTGGTACTTTGACACTTTTTTACGCAACTCAATTTTCCACTAAAGAAAATGGCAGATGTAGGCTTCATGCTCACAGATTCAGGGGCATCATTTCATCCTTTTCAATGTCAAACTTATTATACAAATACATGTAGTTATTTACTTTGCTAGATGTATTGACAAGAGTTTAACACTGTAAGGGGCGTAGCGCATTTTCCTCATCTAAAATCACAGCCCTGCAGATTTTTCAGGAGATGTTTTTGTTGTGTCTAGGAGGAGGCAATGGCAGACAAAATGGAGGACGACATATTCCTGAGATGCATTGAGGCCAACCTGCTGTCAGACATGTCACTGCAGGGCAACGAGGCCATCCATAAGGTGGGTCAACTTTCTGCCTTAAACTAGATCTAAAGGGAAACGGGAGGGTTCTGTGCCCTGCTCCTTTTTGCCAGTTTGAAAATATTTAAAATGCAAATAGAATGTGTTTTCTTTTAAACCTCAACAACAAGTGTAACTCTAAGAAATTCTTGAGCAAGTCAAGTGTCTTCAGACTTGTCTAGCTTTCTGTCTTGTTCTTTTTTAGTAGCCCCATTAAGTATAAGTGTCCGATTACACAGGTCTTTAATTTAATAGCAAAGTTAGAACTTCCATCAATATGTTCATTCTGTATACATGTATGTTATGACCCCTTCTTCTGAACATTAAATCAACAGCTGGTTTACCTTACCTGCTCTCTCACAACGTCACTCATGTGTACATTACCATACCTACTGTCTCATGCCACACAGGTGTACATGCACCTGCCAAACACAGATGACAAAAAGCGGATCTTCATCACAGATGAGGGTGAGTTCAAGGCCGTTGCAGAGTGGATCCTGGAGACTGACGGCACCTCGCTGGTCAGGGTGCTCAGTGAAAGAGACGTGGACCCTGTACGCACCACAACAAATGATATCGTCGAGGTGTTTGCGGTAAGAGGAAATGTTTCCAACGTTTTCAGGAAGATTTTGTGAAGACTCTAAACAGATATTAAATTAAGCACAAGCCCTAAAGCCCTGCACTTGTAAATGTTGAACAAGGCTTGCTCAGGTTCGCAGCTTCAATTAAGCAAGCTTGTAACAAATTTTGGGGCTTAACAAATAAAATACCAATCAGGCTTGCTTGGTGGAATGGTTAACATCCGTAACTGTATACAATATGTTAAATGTGGTTTAAATTATAATAGGAATTTTTTTGTTCAATCGGTTATTAAGATCCTTTCTTTCTATCTTGATGCCTATATGATAGAAGTATATCATGATAACTGAATATTCATTACTATCCCTATTCAGTAATCCCTTTTGGAACTTGGATTTTCTGTACTGTACATGAAAAGTAGGATAATATCTAAGCTTCAATGAAACTTGTTTCTATTTCATTATTTAAATAAATTTTTCTTTAAATTTCTTCTTAGATTTTATGAGTTTTTACAAAAACATGTTAATTGCAAACAGCTGGAATATTTCATTGTTTATCATTGCACATTTGAACTGAATTTTTGTAATATCAGAAGAATTGTTATTTCAGAAGGATTTAAATAATTTCAGGAGGATTAAAAAAATCAGGAATGTTCTAATTAAATTTAGTAGTTGAGTAATTTCAAGTTTACTTGTTTACATGTCCATGCTGTTTTCAGACACTAGGTATTGAAGCTGTCCGAAAATCGATAGAGAAGGAAATGAACCATGTGATCTCGTTTGACGGCTCCTATGTGAACTACCGCCACCTGGCTTTGCTGTGTGACGTTATGACTGCAAAAGGTCATTTAATGGCCATCACACGTCATGGTATCAACAGGCAGGAGACCGGCGCACTGGCTCGATGTTCCTTTGAAGAGACTGTAAGTACTTGATACTAAGGGGTCTTTTACTTCCAGCTATGACAGGTTTATTATGCTCCCCCCAAATTTATTTTGGGGGGACCATATAGTTGCCGCTTCGTCTGTCCGTCCGTGCACAATTTTTGTCCAGGCTATTTCTCAGCAACTAATGAACGGAATTCAATGAAACTTTATGGGAAGCTTCACTACCAAGAGGAGATGTGCATATTATCAGCGGGTTCTGTTTGATGATTTTTCACAGAGTTATGGCCCTTTGAAATTTTCTATAAAAAAATTCTTGTCCCCCCAACTACTGTGCCCTCAAGACGTTTCCTTTTAGCTGAATATATAGTGCACTATTGTGACAAAAAAAAACTTTGGGGAGCATCACCCGTCTCCGACGGTTTCTTGTATATAAAAGTGAATTTTCTGATCACTATTTTTTTTCTTTCGAAGTACTTGATATGGTTCTTTTGCCTCCTGCTAAATAGTTGATAGTTAGGTTTCTTCAGGTTTTGAAAGGTTCCAGTAAAAACTGGGCAATTGTACAAGGTACTGAAAACGGAACTATTTTGATAGATAAATTGTTCTTTGATATTGAGCTTAAAATGAATTTTGAGAGCCCTAATTTTTGAGGAAATAATATGTATGCAAATTACCTTATGTATCAAAACTATCTCAACATAAGTTTTTATGCCCCCGGATAGAATGATCGGGGTTATATTGTTTTTGGCCTGTCTGTCATTCTGTCCCGAAACTTGGTCATAACTTTTGCAATATTGAAGATAGCAACTTGATATTTGGCATGCAGGTGTATCTCATGGAGCTGCACATTTTGAGTGGTGAAAGGTCAAGGTCATCCTTCAAGGTCAAATGTCAAATATATTGCTTCAAAGCGCAGTAGGGGGCATTGTGTTTCACAAACACAGCTCTTGTTCTTAACTGAGACAAAATATCTCCAATATTCACTCTTTCAACTCCGTAGCCCGCCACAGTGGGCAGCCGTAGTTTACACCGTTCACCACGATAGCCCGCCATAGCGGGTGTTCCGATATTTAACCTTTCTTTGTCCGACTCACACAAGTAATTCACGTTTATCAGCGAGAACAAACGTTAGCGTGGGTTACGGCCGATTGTTACTTCCGTGTTTACCGAAAAGAATGAAAAATATTAATTTTAAGCGTGTTTAATCGAGAATTTAAACAACACACTGGTTATAACAATGGCGGACGGTGAAATTTCTTCGGATGAGTGGTCGGATGACGAATTTATTGATCAAATAGGTGATTTTGAGTTGCATCATTTAGATGAAAATGACAGACAACGATTGAATAGTGTTTTGCAAAATTTTGAAAACAATGCAGATAACGATACAGGTGACGTCGACTTTTTTGGGAATTATGAAACACCTGATGTGTTTGAGTGGAACAGTTCCTACAGTGTATGCTGCATAAAGAAGTTTGAGGAAGTTCCGGGCCCTGTCAGAATATATGACACTTCTGCCTCCCCCTTAGAACTTTTCCAAGTGTTCTACTCAAATGAAATATTGCAACACATAACAGAATGTACAAACCTAAATGCCCAGAGAAAACGTGCATTAATCCGGAAGAGCACAAAACTCCATGGACAGATGTAACTATCACTGACATCAAGATGTTCTATGGTGTTATGTTGATGATGGATATAGTGAAGAGCGATTCTTCCAGATCAAGCGCTACCTTCACTTCACATATGAAACTATCAACCATACAGACAAACTGTTCAAGGTCCGATACATGCTGGACACTCTGAGGAAGAAATTCAAGTCTGAATATGTGCCCCATGAACAGATGAGTGTAGACGAGTCCATGGTGCCATTCAAAGGAAGTCTTGGTATCAAGCAATATATGAAGGACAAGCCTGTAAAATTTGGCGTCAAGATGTGGATGGCTGCCGACTCCATTACAGCCTACTGTTGGAACTTTGATGTTTACGTTGGCAAACGGGCTACTCAGGTAACTAAGCAATATTAGTTTTAAAATTGAAACTTTCATTTAAATTGCTTCTATAATAAAATTGTTTTATTTGAATTATAGTTATTGCTTTTTGTTTTATTGTTTGAAAACAACAAGTTTGAACAATAGTTATATCAAATCTATTGTGTACAACACAAATGTATGTAGACACATAATTAAAAAACAATAATATAAAAAATACACACCAAAGGAGTCACACAATGTTTTTTTCAGTATTACTTGAAGAACCATTATAAATATTACTGGTATTTTATTACAGGAAACAACACAGTGATTTGATTTTATTCTACACATTTTGATTGGTTTGTTTACAGATCAACCAGGTGTTTGGACTGAGCGCACAGGTGGTCATCGACCTAACGAAGGACCTGGCTTGGAAGGGTTACACCATTTATACCGACAACTTCTACACCAGTCCTAAACTTGCCCACTTCCTGGCCTCCAAGGAAATCTACACCTGCGAGACAGTGAGGACCAATAGGCACGGTTATCCACAGGAACTGGTGAAGACACAAGCCGAGGCACGACAGCTACCACGGGGCCAATTTGACTGGATGCAGTTTGGAAGTTTAGTAGCTACCTCATAGAAAGACAATAAAATGGTGTACTTTCTGTCTACTGCCCACATGCCAGAACTGGATCAGCTTACTACCTCAAGAAAAAATAAAGATGGGACGATACAGCGTCTACCATCAACTCTGTGTGTCGAGAAATATGGAAGATACATGGGTGGTATCGACCGTAACGACCAAATGATGAGGCTTAACAAATCCAAAAAGAGCATGCGGTGGTATCGTAAAATTGAGCGCAAATTGTTGGAACTTTCAGTTTACAATGCATACATCATAGAAGGAACGATCAGAGACCAGAAGGTTCCAGGAAAAAGGAAACGTGACATGATGTCCTTCAAATTGGATCTGGCACATGCGCTTGTGGGAACCTCACGACTGCGAAAGAGATCCGCTGGGCGAAGTCGGTCAGAAAACTCAGAAAATATTCTTCGCCTGGACAACATCTCCCACCTGCCAGCAATCGGTGAAGGAAAAGACCATGTTTGCGTTGTGTGCAATGAGAGGCACAATAGGTACAAGTGGAAGCATCCAGAAGCTACCTATAGTGAAAATCCTTTCAAGAGGTGCAAAACAACAATCAAGTGCAGCAAGTGTGATAAGTATTTGTGCTGCAACACTAAAAACATGTGTTTCACAGACTTCCACACACTGGTGAATTTGTAGTCCAGTGATACTGACATATCTTATGGAAAGACACACCTGTACAGGTGCAAAACTCACCTGTTATTATATTACCTGGTGAGATGGACACATGTCATTAGTATAAATACTTTCAGGCATTTTAATACAGTGTATATTGTGTACAGAAACATGTTGTGTTGACAACCATGATGTGTTCAACAATGATGCTTATTTGAGTATTATAAATGAATTAAATGTAAGCAACTGCTATTTTACCTGTGTACTTAATTAATCCTTTAAAGCTATAAATTCAAGGTTTTAAACAAGGACACTTATCTTTTTACACTATATATTGTATACCAATAGTACAGAAATTATTTTGAAATGAATTGATGTTTAATTATGATTATTCTAAAATTATTGAATTTTTACCTGTTAATTAGATATCTTACCTGAAAAACATGATAAATATGAATAAAATCAAATTATTGTTTTTGTGATTATATAGATACATGTATAAACTTTCTAAAAATGTATGGCTTGTTATAGAAAAAATGCTTTGTTTTTGCTATAAAGGAATTATGAACATATGATGTATTTCTTAGTTCTGCCAATTTATATGTGTACGTAATAAATCTTTTAAAGTTATAAATTCAAGGTTTTAAACAAGAACACTTTTATCTATTTACCTTTGATATTGTATACCAATAGTATAGAAATAATTTTGAAATGAATTGATGTTTTATTATGATCATTTCTTTAAAATTATTGAATTTTTACCTGTTAATTAGATTTCTCACCTGAAAAACCAGGTAAATATGAATAAAATCAAATTATTGTTTTTCTGCTAATGTACATGCATGTATGACCTTTCTGAAAATGTATGGCTTGTCACAGTAAAAATGCTTTGTTTTTGCTGAAATAAAGGAATTCTGAGCATATGATGTATTTCTCAGTTCCAATCAATTTATTCCAGGTTGAAGGGTATTCTTATAGAAAACTAATACAGGGTTGAAAGAGTTAACAATCTAATGATAATAACAAAATGACGTCTATGTTGCATTTCTTCTTTGAGTGAAATCATGTATGTTGATACAAAGATGGTGTGTTACTTAAGACTATGACTATTATTTTTAATATTTCCTAGGTTGATATTCTGATGGAGGCTGCAGCCCATGCTGAGTCCGACCCAATGAAGGGCGTGTCTGAGGCGATCATGCTGGGACAGCTGGCGCGTATTGGCACAGGTTGCTTTGACCTGCTCCTGGACGCAGAGAAGTGCAAATATGGCATGGAAATACCCAACACCATGGGGCCTGGCATGATGGGAGGTGAGTGGGTGGTGTAGGATGGGGGGGGGGGGGGGTATAATTGGTTGGTTTTGATAAAGTCAGATTGCTTTCATTGAGTTAGTTAGTTTTTATAATGTTTGGCTGTTTTGAAATGCACTTTATTAGGTAACTAATAGATATTTCCCATTTCAAGATGTATTATAAAAAATGTAAGTGTCGCATTAATTCACTTTATTTCACACAAAAATTAATTCAAATTAATATGATAAAAAACATTATCTCAGAATAATGTACTCGTAAAAATAAATTTGTTGAACTCCTCTAGCATATTGGTCATCATTTTGTATCAACATGCATGATTAAAAGTTGCTGTGAAATCTATTGGCATACAATAATTAAATTTCTATTTTCCTATTTCCAGGTCTAGGCATGATAATGGGTGTGGCCGGCAGCCCTGCTCAGGGAATGTCCCCGCAGATGACCCCCTGGAACCAGGGCGCTACTCCCGGGTACGCAAGTGCCTGGTCCCCAGGGGTGGGAAGCGGTATGACCCCAGGGGCAGCTGGATTTTCCCCGTCTCAAAGCGAGAGCGGCTACAGTCCTGGCTACAGTCCTGCCTGGTCACCACAGCCTGGCTCACCCAGCTCGCCTTCCAGCCCGTATATTCCGAGCCCGAGAGGTCCAATGTCGCCCAGCTACAGCCCCACCTCGCCTTCGTATATTCCCAGCTCGCCTGCAATGTCTGGAGGCACTCCACAGAGTCCTGGGTACTCTCCAACCAGCCCCAGTTACAGTCCAACAAGCCCTGGGTATTCACCGACATCGCCTAACTACAGTCCGACATCACCATCGTATTCACCTACAAGTCCATCATACAGTCCTACGAGTCCATCATACAGCCCGACCAGTCCGTCATATTCCCCAACCAGCCCAAGCTACAGTCCAACAAGTCCTAGCTACTCTCCAACGTCGCCCAGTTACAGCCCTACTTCACCGAGCTACAGTCCGACAAGCCCCAGCTATTCCCCAACCAGCCCCAGTTATTCTCCCACATCACCGAGTTACAGTCCAACCTCACCCTCCTACTCCCCCACATCCCCTAGCTACTCCCCCACGTCCCCTAGCTACAGCCCTACAAGCCCCTCTTACTCCCCCACCTCCCCTAGCTATTCCCCTACGTCTCCCAGTTACTCCCCTACGAGCCCCAATTACAGCCCCAGCTCGCCCAGCTACAGCCCCTCAAGCCCTAGCTACTCCCCCTCGTCACCTGCTTACTCCCCCTCCAGTCCTAACTACAGCCCCTCTTCACCCTCATACTCCCCCTCCTCACCGAAATACAGCCCACAATCCCCCTCCTACTCGCCAACAAGCCCCTCATATTCACCCTCCAGCCCCAAATATTCACCCACATCCCCGAGCTACTCCCCTGGAAACTTCAGCTACTCGCCAAGCTCCCCTCAATATTCCCCCTCATCCCCGGCATATTCACCCTCCTCCCCTGCATACAGCCCAGGCATGGCCAGTGACCGAGGCTCACACAAGTACTCGCCAAGCTCCCCACAGTACAGTCCGACATCCCCAACATATTCTCCCTCAAGCCCACAGTACTCGCCTGCCAGTCCAAGCTATTCTCCATCAAGTCCGCAATATTCGCCCACTAGTCCGTCATACAGCCCATCAAGTCCACAATACAGTCCTTCGTCCCCTGCTTACACTCCAACAACTCCGAAGTATTCCCCTACTAGCCCGACATACAGTGCTGCAGATGATAGTGATTCAGATTAGGCTTATGTGGGAGGCTGAATTGTGTTGTTACTCTTACAGTGTTGACTTGTACCATAACAAAAAAGGCAGATATCATGTCATTATTTCTTATTCAGTCAGTTTGATGAGGAACATTGATCGTGTGTTAGTATTAAACCTTTTGTGATTTTGACTTTCGCCATTCACATTCAATTTTGGAGGTTATTGTTGTTTTTGTCATAGGCTTAGATGTTATATTTTGTAAAGAAACAAGCCATGTTTGTTTGGCATATACATGGACTTGAATGCTACAATTCAGACATATGTCTTGAATTAACAATGGCAGAAATCATTCATGTACCTTGCATATGACTGCCCATTTAAGTCAGTACTGGCAAAATGTGTGTTGATAATTGATATATTATATATATATATATATATATATATATATATATATATATATATATATATATATATATATATATATATATATATATATATATATATATATATTCTCAATTTGTGTACAAAAAGCGCAAACAAAGCTTAATGGTGTTGGTTGTGTAAGCTATATGTGTGTACATACATATTAAGTACAAATTGTCCTTGTAAGTGATAGAAGAGTGTATGCAATATTTGTGATGTATGTATGTTTTGCATGAAAATCTTGTGTGGCTTTTAAGCAGACAATGTGACAATGACTGTTGAACAGGCAGTGTGATTATTACATTTGAAATTTATAAAAAATATGTTGTATTAAAACTGTAATTACAATGCGGTGTTTGCATTTTTTTTTAATGTCGGCTCTTCCAAGAATTTGTTTTTGTGAACAATATATTACTTATTGTAAGAATCAAATATTGAAAAAGAGAGAGAAAAAGTTCATAAATTATTTTGATTTTCTTGAACACTTAATTCATCAATCTGTATTGGTGACAGTTTGTATAACTTGATAATTGAAAACATGTGTTGACTTCAGATTCATTACATCATGTTTGTTTCTCTGTATGTATGTGTATAGGATATGTAATATTTTGTTTCATTGGTAACATCTCTTGAACATACAGACATAGAGGCTCAATGCAACCATGTCTAGTGCTATCTATATTAAGTTGTCTGAAGAAAGAATTAGTACAGTTTGTGAATAAACCATCTATTTAGTGTTTAAAATATATATATTAATTATGTGTTATTTTGTTGTATGTATATTTTTATCATAATCATTGTAAATATGTATCTATAACTTAATTGTTCATTGTTGTACAAACTTGGATAATTACATTCATTTTGGCTGAGTGTACATACCAAGTTCCTTTCATATTCACTGTAAATGCCATTAAGAAGTTTTCAATCTTCCAAAATGCAGGACTGTTCAATTAAACAGTGTTGGATGTGTATTAAATAATTTTGATTTATATATATTTTTATGGGTAGTAAATGCAAACCATGAGGTATGAATAACAACATCTATCTATAAAAATAATAGTGTCATAATTTTTATTAGCTCATCTATTTTTTGAAAAAAAAAAATGAGCTATTGTCATCACCTTGGCGTCGGCGTTGGCGTTGGCGTCGGCGTCCAGTTAAGTTTTGCGTTTAGGTCCACTTTTCTCAGAAAGTATCAATGCTATTGCATTCAAACTTGGTACACTTACTTACTATCATGAGGGGACTGGGCAGGCAAAGTTAGATAACTCTGGCGTGCATTTTGACAGAATTATGTGCCCTTTTTATACTTAAAAAATTGAAAATTTTGGTTAAGTTTTGCGTTTAGTTCCACTTTTCTCAGTAAGTATCAATGCTATTGCATTCAAACTTGGTACACTTACTTACTATCATGAGGGGACTGGGCAGGCAAAGTTAGATAACTCTGGCATGCATTTTGACAGAATTATGTGCCCTTTTTATACTTAGAAAATTGACAATTTTGGTTAAGTTTTGTGTTTAGGTCCATTTTATTCCTTAAGCATCAAAGCTATTGCTTTCATACTTGCAACACTTACTAACTATCATAAGGGGACTGTGCAGGCAAAGTAATGTAACTCTGACTGGCATTTTGACAGAATTATGTGCCCTTTTTATACTTAGAAAATTGAAAATTTGATTAAGTTTTGTGTTTAGGTCCACTTTATTCCTACAGTATCAAAGCTATTGCTTTCATACTTGCAAGATTTATGAACTATCATAAGGGGACGGTGCAGGCAAAGTTATGTAACTCTGACTGGCATTTGGACGGAATTATGGGCCCTTTATACTTAGAAAATTGAAAATTTGGTTAAGATTTATGTTTTGGTCCACTTTACCCCTAAAGTATCATAGATATTGCTTTCATACTTGGAACACTCACAAACTATCATAAGGGTACAGTAAAAGGACAAGTTGCATAACTCTGGTTGTCATTGTTACGGAATTATGGCCCTTTTTTGACTTAGTAACTTTTAATATATGGTTAATTTTTGTGTTTCGATCCACTCGAAGTATCAAGGCTATTGCTTTCAAACTTCAAATACTTACATGCTATCATGAGGTTACTGTACCTGGCAACTTGAATTTTACTTTGACCTTTGAATGACCTTGACTCTCATGGTCAAATTATTAAATTTTGCTAAAATTGCCATAACTTCTTTATTTATGATTAGATTTGATTGATACTTTGATGAAACTACTCTTACCTGACATACCACAATAGACTTCACCCAAACCATCCCCCGTGCCCTCCCCCCCCCCTCCCCCCTCCCCCCCCTAATTTTTTTTTTTTTTTTTTTTTTTTTTTTTAAGATCATCTCACAAATGACCACCACACCCTCACACTATACCCCCACCCCACCCCCCCCACCCCACCCCACCCCCAATTTTTTTTTGATTTTTTTTTTTTTTTTTTTAAGATCATCTCACAAATTATCACCACACCCTCACACTACACATACCCCCCCCCCATTTTTTTTTAAAACGGTTATGTTTAAATACCGTCCAACCATCGCACCCAAACCCCCCCCCCCCCCCCCCCCCCCCCCCCCCGATTTTTTTTAATTTTTTTTTTTTTTTTTCGCTTTTTTGGAAGATAATGTAATAAATGTCCACAACCCCACACTATACACCCCTCTTCACTCCACTCCTCCCTCCTTTGTGATTGAAAATGAGAGTCCCTTCACCTTTAAAAAGAAAATAGATGAGCGGTCTGCACCCGCAAGGCGGTGCTCTTGTTCTATCAAGAATTGACAAATATTTTGAGATGGAAATGTAAACTTTATTTTACTGTATACAGGGGTGTCAATTTTCCGGATTATTCCGGAAATCCGGATTTGAGCCGTCCAGGGTTGATTTTGAGGTGAATGTAAATCCGATGAGTTTGTTTAAGGCGGGTGGGGGTAGGGACAAAATTCTTTTAGTGCGGGATCATTTCAGAACAAATATTGTTATAGCATCGTCGGCATTCCGGACATTTGCGCTTGGTACCGATTTTATTTATTGATTTCGGTAAGCGCTGGTACTGACATGAGCAGTAACTGGCTAAGTAAAGCACTGCAATATCATATTTTAAAACAATATGTTAATCAAATCATATATTTACTGCGTATTTGCTAGGTTACTGGTTACTGGTTTTCATTTTCTGCAGTCAAGCGATATGCATATTTTATTTCATTTGCAAATGATGTTTTGCGACATGTTTTCGGACAGTCGTTTTCAGATACGCTGGTTTGTCGATTTTAATTTAATTTCGAAGTTCTTAATATCATTTGTTTAGAATGACAAATACACCTGTGGTGTTACGGATGGTTTGGTTTATAATATTTCGCATTGTACTCACCAGAAATTGCAACTAGAAAGACTATAAAAAAGAACAATAAGCTAGGGCTCGGGGGGTTGTGCCCTCTCTTCCCTTTATCCTACGGCTTTATTTTCCGGATTTCAAATTTGGGACAATTGACACCCCTGTGTATAGCGCTCATGTTCGGGGTTACTTTCTCATTATTAATATGCAGATTTTCAACACTAATGTTGTTCTTTGTCTATGGAAAAATCTGTGCAAATCAATAAATTCATTAAAATTAACATTTGTCCCATTTTTAACCAGGTTTTTCGAAGGAAAAAACTGGTTATAAGATTGTCGAATGTCTGCTGGCGGGGGGGCGGAACAAGCTTGTCCGGGCCATAACTTTGTCGTTCATTGTGAGATTTTAAAATCATTTGGCACATTTGTACACCATCATTAGATGGTGTGTGGCGGGAAAGAATTATGTCGATATCTCCAAGGTTAAGGTCACAATTTGAGTTCAAAGGTCAAAAATGGCTATAAATGAGCTTGTCCGGGCCATAACTTTGTCGTTCATTGTCAGATTTTAAAATCATTTGGCACATTTGTTCACCATCATTAGACAGTGTGTCGCTCAAAAGAATTACGTCGATATCTATAAGGTCAAGGTCACACATTGAGTTCAAAGGTCAAAAATGGCAATAAATGAGCTTGTTCGGGCCAGATATGTCATTCATGGTGAGACTTTAAAATCATTTGGCACATTTATGGGACGGTGTGTGGCACGAAAGAATTACGTCAATAATTCCAAGGTCAAGGTCACCACGACTAAAAATATATTTATTTTGATACAGACGAGGTTAATTATAAACAATTATCAGATAAAGGGAGACAACTAAAACTGAACTGATTAAATCAGTACAGTTTAAGTTGTCTCCCTTTATCTGACTTTTTTCACATTGAAAACCTGGTTTTGTGACAATTTTGTCCCTTGTCTTTACTTAACTTGAATTACCTTTAACTATTATATGCACATATATTTTACTCAAATGAATAGTAATGTTACATGTAGTGCGTGAATATGAAGTGGTTTCACAATATATATAATAGTGTTAAACCATTAACTGAAAAGTTGGCAACGTAGAAGTTGTAAAGATATTGAAAGTTGATGTTCCTTAAGAATCGAAAGTTGAGAAGTTGTAATCAAAAGACAGTATTTTACATGATTTAAGATCGATCTGAATATATTCAATCAATAGCTGTCGTTTTTGGTCTGTAAATATTTGTCTTGATAGACCGCAGTGAGAATTTAGAAGTGGTTTTTCTCCTATAACTATTATGCCCACACGAAGTTGTAGGCAACAAGCATCGCGCTTGTCTTGCCATGTGCCTGCATATAAGAATATGGACTTAAATCCTTAAGCTTATGTTTTCAACTACTGCTCAAACTTCGAAGTGGAATGACCTAAGGTGATCGTAATTAAAGGACGGAAACGATATTTGCATGATTATGGACTCGATCACTTTTCCACTCTAGATTATATTAGCTTGAAGCTTGTTTAATAAAGCCCCTTTCATTTATGAGTGAATCTTGCTTTAACTCGCGGATGATCATCAAGAAAGGAATTTAGGCTGCCACACTTTTGGCAGAATTATGGTAATTTGTCTGTTTTTCTTTCCACTATATAAGATGATCAAACACTTAAAGGGACCTTTTCACAGATTTTGTCATGAATTGAAGTTTGTCGTTAAATACTTTATATTGATAAATGTAAACATTGGATCTAAAAAGCTCCTGTAAAAACAAAAATAAGATTAAAGAAAAAAGTAACCCTTAACTGGGCTCGAACCACTGGCCCCTGGAGTAAAATTCTAATGCTTAGACCTCTCGGCAATCCGTGCTCATACAATGAATGATGTATTTTATACTTTATATAAGCAATCTTTGTAGTGTCACAAAATATAACGACAACAACAGAACTCTCCAAATTATGCAATCGTTTCGCGTTGCAACGCTTTATAATTTTCAGGTTTTTAAATCGTCAAAAGATGAACAAAATGGATATTTTAGAGCATGGTAAATGTTCCGTATTACTACATATCCTCAAAAATATAACTAAAACGAAAATGTGCGAATCTGGAAAAAAATTGTCAATATACCAAAACATGAAAAGGCCCCTTTACGTTTATTTTTTTATGATAACACATTGTAATGAATTTATGCGTAGTTAAGCTAGAAGTTATTGAGATTTGAGCTTGAAAATTGATTTACAGAGTTATATAACATCAAAGCTCGATTATACCTGGTAAATAAAAAATTATGGGGTGACAACATGTCCAGGATATTACTCAAAAGGTCAGGGTTGAAAGTGGAACCATGCAAACGACAGTAATTAAAAATTAGATAAATCCATTGAATTTCTTTGTTAACCAACATAGACTAGTGAGAAGGGACTATGGCGGTTGGGGTGCAAACAAGAGTACATCCTAATATCGTGTCAGTGTTTAAGGGAGCGGTAATGATGCACGGATATCATTACTCAGAGCTGTGTTTATCTCCCGTACAAGTCCGGAGAAAAACGATTTATCACGATCGACCAACTCCTTGTTGACTATGAACAATCATTATTTCGCTTAAATTATTTGTAGAATACCGATACATAACGAACGATAACACGTTATGCTGACGCTATGTACCATCTAAACGAAATGGTTCAGTCGGTAGTAATAAATCTCACGACTTTATGCCGGAGACGGTCGACTAAGTAGCATATTTCCCTAACAAAGTAAACTTTAGAGACTTTTGCACATGCGCACTTGCATAGTTTACGGGTCTTGCATATTTTACGCCACACCTGTATTGAATTTGCGATTCGGCGTACAGCTATAGTGTTTTATTGTTTTATTTTAATAACAGTTGGTGTTAATATGTACAATTTGTCATAATAATACAGCAAGAAAATATATTTTACTCTAACTTTAAGTTTTAATGTAAAAAATATTGGAAGTACTTATCAAACTTAGAAGCAGTGATTTTCAAATCGAAAGTAGAAAACATGTGCACTTGTTGTTTATACACAATTCCAGTCTTGTTAGACACAGGTCGTCTGCAGAAGAGGTGTTGATGAATCCCGGCTTCACCTGTACTGCCGCTATATGTCCCAACAATAACGGTAAATGTCGCATTCATTAAAAATAAGTATTGTGCAGTATAACTGTCATAATTTAAAGCCTCGCTATTCCCGGTAATGCTTTCCAGGTGAGTGTGAACCGGAGTGTACCCTAAGTCATTTTTTAAACCAAAGACCTATAGATAACAGTTATCGATAGGTCTTTGTTTAAACAAACTGTGTAGCCGACATGTATATATTTTTTTATATTGAATATTAAATCCATTGGCGTTGAGATCTTAGACATGTTGATTTTTAAAGGTTTTCAGAAAGGGATCTAGGGATATATTTTATGAAATAATTTGTGGAAGACCTATAAAAGAGGCTACATAATAAATATGAAAGACCTGTGATTTGCGCTTTCAGATATGACAGGGTTTTATATGTACATGTAAACTGAAAACTGATGAATCTAATCGCGTGACCAGTTTTGACCCTGTGGGACATAATTTGAAAACACTATTTCAGGGCCTTTAGATGATGCTAAACACTAAGCATAAAATCCATTAGCCTTTAAGTTTATGAAAATGAAAATTCAAAGACATTCCATATATTTGTATAAGTGTATATTTAAGCGGTAATCTTCGGGGCCGAGCTCCTTTTTTTTGCTTTTGGGAGCATAATTTTAATAAGCTTTGAAGATGTTACACAACTATGGTACAAACAAAATATTGAACATTTACACCATGGGGTTTCAGATAAGATTGTTTAGTTAAAAACACTTCAAATGGCCGCATGGCTTAATAAATCAACGGACCAAAACGAATATAGGAGATTTCTTATTAATATAAAGTTGACACATGGACACACGGACACGTCACTGACGGACACGGTATCCCATAGCACTCCATGAGCACAGTGTGCTCAGGTGAGGTAAAACCTATGTTAAAGGGTTGTTGTTCACACTTTGAAAAATTGACAAAATTGAAAAATATTGTTTCGGATTTGCAAATTTTCATTGTAGTTATGATATTTGCTTTAAACAAAAAATACCAAATTGTTTCCATGCTCTTAAATATCCATTAAATGCAAATTTTGACGATTTGAAAACCTAAAAATTATAAAGCGTCTCAGACGCGAAATGAGTTATTTTTAGTCAGAAATTGTGAATGGGATCCCAACTAGTATACCAGAATGCAGCATGCGCATGCGCGCTGCGCTTATCCGCTTTTGGTTTACAAACAATGCATCTCATTTCTTGATCGAAAATATTAAAAAAAAAGAAACAAAAGCCGGAGCCAGCGACATCGCTCGAATTTATTCAATCTTGGCGACAAGACTGAGTGTTTGCAGAACCATAGGAGTATCGTTGGAAGAGACGAAGACAGGGAAATGGCTTAAACACACGAATTGTAAGTCATATTTTAGAAGCTACGTTTAGTTTTTGGCAAGTGTTGCCTGTTTACAAAGGAATTTTAGCAAAAGTTTGGATAGGTATTTAGTTTTATTGTATGGATATTTTACTCTGCAACGAAACCAGATACGCACTGATAACATAATTTGTTAATTGCGCGTTTTAAAATAAGCCTTTATGCCCCTATGCCAAGATGTTCGTGTCAATTTAATGAATTCGTTATAACTTATAAGGAACACTCCAACACGTGTCAAATGAAGCATGAAATTAATGATAAATGATGAATTATGAATGATTAATTTATTCGGTATATATTATATTATAAAATATACTGGTATGCAAACGTATGTTATATTATGTAATCAATTATTATTATATGATAATATGATTATACAGTTTATTCCCTGATTTTAACATCAATTTTGTTGTTTTTTAAAATTGATATGTTATCAATTATATATTCTAAAATAAACCTTCTTTTTAAGGTATTTAGGAAGACGTGCCAGCAAAACTATTGCAAGTTTGACTGTTCAGCATAATGTTAGAACAACAAACTCTTCACCTATGCACGGTCATCAGCCCCCGCCAGGTCCTGGCCTGTCATTTGTGTCACAAGGAAGTACCACACCTGGTCATGTGTCAGGAATTGGAGAGATAACATCTTACTTAGAGTATGCAAACAACCCTGTCTTAGCATATTTTAATTGATAAAATAATATATTTATATTCAATAATATTCTATGTGCTTCCTAAAGTTCCTGGGTAATATAATTGCTTTATATTTTTTTTTACCAGAAACTTTTTATGTTATGAAAACCAGAGGATATCCGATAGCTGGTTTGTTTTCTGAACTGTTCAGATAACTTGCATGGTGATTGGTCATGAAATTATTTCAATGCAATTCTCCTCCAATCTCTAGTTGTACAGTAATTGTCAGTTAGTGACTCAAGTATGATAAATTCATCATATAATACGCTCATACTGGTGAATCAAGAAGCCAAGAAAATTATTGGTAGGTTCATAAGTTAATACTGGTGAATCAAGTAGCCCAGAAAAGTATTGGTAGGTTCATAAGTTAATAAAGGTGAATCAAGTAGCCCAGAAAAGTATTGGTAGGTTCATAAGTTAATACTGGTGAATCAAGTAGCCCAGAAAAGTATTGGTAGGTTCATAAGTTAATACTGGTGAATCAAGTAGCCCAGAAAAGTATTGGTAGGTTCATAGTTAATTCTGGTGAATCAAGTAGCCCAAAAAAGTATTGGTAGGTTCATAAGTTAATTCTGGTGAATCAAGTAGCCCAAAAAAGTATTGGTAGGTTCATAAGTTAATACTGGTGAATCAAGTAGCCCAGAAAAGTATTGGTAGGTTCATAAGTTAATACTGGTGAATCAAGTAGCCCAGAAAAGTATTGGTAGGTTCATAAGTTAAAACTGGTGAATCAAGTAGCCCAGAAAAGTATTGGTATGTTACCTGATTGGCATGATATGAATAAAATAATGTTTAAAATAGCAAACAAATTTCAAACATAGTTTTTATGATAAGTTTTAGTGTACATTTCAAAATTACAAATATGCTTATATGTTATTCAGAGTAAATTGAAGGCAGCCAACAATTGGACGGTGGTGCCAATCAATGAAAAGAAGGGATACACGTACATGCACTGAGTACACAGAGATCATCAAGGAAAAAACACTTAGATCAAAGTTCCTTTTTGATTCAGCTTATCCAAAGCTGATTGCCTCTACAATTGCCCCTTATATATCCACCTGCGGCTAAAGAGGAGCTGCAATATCCAATAGGTCAAGGGCAAGCAACCCGGAAACAATATGAAGATTTACTCATACAAATTGGTACATGGTGTATGTAACTATGTTGTTTTAACTAACTTCAACATACCATTATTATGAATTAAAAAATTGACAAAGCTGAAATCAATGATAACTGACTATGGGTAGGAACATGTTGTGTGAATTTGGCAGCATGGTTATATAGGATGTATACCATTGAGTATGAAAGTGCATGTGTGACCCTGGCTGTTTTTTCAGTCAGTAGATGACTTAAGTATTTGAAATGATGCTTGAATTTATTTGTGTAATATGAAGGCGTGACCAAATGTGTGACATTATGGTCGACTGTCCTGTCATCATCATGGTGATAAAATGTGATTTTAATAAGTGAACTGCTTATAAACATAGGGCAGAAATATCATTGATAAAATACTGATGAACATAGCATACAAGTGCCCTGAAATGCCATGAGAATATGTATTTAAGTTTTAAGTGTGTAAGGTATTGTGAATTTTGTTAATTGTTTTGTTATAAAAATATAGGATCCAAAGTATTCAATCATAGATCACTCTGAACAAGAAGAATAAGTAAAAACCTTGTCTGGCAAATAACTACATAAACAATGGGCCAACTTCCAGATTTTTTTGTCACAAGTCAAGACCATTAACAGGAATTGTTGACTCTTATAGGTGTTATGTATCGTGATTTGTGTTAAGTTTTTTATGGGAGACCCATGATCAAACATGGTGAATTAATTGTTTTGTTATTACAATAGAGGATCCAAAGTATTTGATATAGGTCACTCTGAAACAGAAGAATTTGTGAAAACCTTGTCTGGCAAATAGCTAAATAAACACTGGGCTCAGCATTTTCCTGATTTTTTGTCACAAGTAAAGACTATGAACAGGAATTATTGACTCTTTTAGGTATAAGCTACCATAGTCAATGTTAAGTGCGTGCTGCACACCACATTTGTTTATGTTCCATTAACAATGACATCAAAGAACAATGCTATATATAGACTATGTATTGTTTTTCATTGTTTATCAGTCTATAAACAACCATTTATTATGCCCCCCTTCGAAGAAGAGGGGGTATATTGCTTTGCTCATGTCGGTCGGTCGGTCCGTCCGTCCACCAGGTGGTTGTCAGACGATAACTCAAGAACGCTTGGGCCTAGGATCATGAAACTTCATAGGTACATTGATCATGACTTGCAGATGACCCCTATTGATTTTGAGGTCACTAGGTCAAGGTCATGGTGACCCAAAATACTAAAATGGTTTCCGGATGATAACTCAAGAACGCATACGCCCAGGATCATGAAACTTCATGGGTAGATTGATCATGACTAGCAGATGACCCGTAGGGATTTTGAGGTCACTAGGTCAAAGGTCAAGGTCACGGTGACCCGAAATAGTAAAATGGTTTCCGGATGATAACTCCAGAACACATACGCCTAGGATCATGAAACTTCATGGGTAGATTGATCATGACTCGCAGATGACCCCTATCGATTTTGAGGTCACTAGGTCAAAGGTCAAGGTCACGGTGACCCGAAATAGTAAAATGATTTTCGGCTGATAATTCAAGAATGCATATGCCTAGGATCATGAAACTTTATAGGTAGATTAATCATGACTCGCAGATGACCCCTATTGATTTTCAGGTCACTAGGTCAAAGGTCAAGGTCACGGTGACCCGAAATAGTAAAATGATTTTCGGATGATAACTCAAGAACGCATATGCCTAGGATCATAAAACTTCATAGGTAGATTGATCATGACTCGCAGATGACCCCTATTGATTTTGAGGTCACAAGGTCAAAGGTCAAGGTCACGGTGACCCGAAATAGTAAAATGATTTTCGGATGATAACTCAAGAACGCTTTTGTCTAGGATCATGACACTTCATAGGTACATTGATCGTGACTTGCAGATGACCCCTATTGATTTTCAGGTCACTAGGTCAAAGGTCAAGGTCACAGTGACAAAAGTCGTATTCACACAATGGCTGCCAGTACAACGGACAGCCCATATGGGGGGCATGCATGTTTTACAAACAGCCCTTGTTGTAATAGCCTTACATAAACTGTCATAAAGATGATAAAGTGCTGTTTATCCATAAATAAAAAAATGGTGGAATTCAGAAATAATTTGATCTGTCAAATGTTGAAAGTTGGAAACATTTATTCAAAATGTTATCAATTATAGTTTTGTTTCATGAATATAGAGTATTATGTTTTGTGTTCATTATGTTATGGATTTTGTTGTTTTGGTTTAAAATGTTTTAATAAATAACATGAAGAAATAAGAAGCTAGTTGTTCAATTTTAATTTATTATTACATGTATATTACACAGCAAAACATTACTGCAAGAATGTTAAGTGAACACCTTATTATAATACATGTTGAGTTCAACACTGAACAAAAGAATATGCATCAATTAAAAACGACTCATAATACATTATTATATGAAACTGCATCATGATTCAAAAGTTAAAGAGCATATAGACAGCTTAAACCTAAATAGGTGAACCTTGCTCTGGGAAAATGGGGCTTAATGCATGTGCATAAATTGTCGTACGAGATTAACCTGTGCTGATCATACCAATCAGGCAGACAATTGCTGCTTTATTGTATTTTTTGTTGAAAGGGAGTCTCTTAGAGAAAATCCAGATAAGGCGGAAAGTGTTGCCCCTGATACGCCTGTGCAGTCTGCACAGCCTAATCTTGGACAACCTTAAGTACATGCATTAAACCCCCTTTTCCCAGAGCATGGCTCAAATATTTATTAAATGATTGATTAAGTCTTCCACATAACATCTTTTAAGAAACTTTCAGTAAAACATGTTTATTTGATGACAGGCACGGCAAAATCAGTAGTATATCACAGTATTAATTTGTGTTACATTATAATACTTACATATTGTTGCTGGTTATAAATGTGGAAAAGGTTTGAATATGCTTTGCTACTTTACATGTTTATTTTCTAAGAACTGCCCCTTTTATTTAAGGAATACTGTATGTATGCCCCTGTAATATTTCTGACAAAAGAACAAGATAAATAAATAATGATTAATAGAACAGTAAACTTGGTTTTCATTTTGTATACAAAGGATAATTATGTTCTTATTATTTACACTATATTGAAAGAAATAAGATAACATCATTTAATAAAAAATTCATTACTGAAGATTCAAATTTAAAACAACCGTTTATCCACTTAAATGTTGCAAGCATTCTTAAACAACAAGACTAAAAAAGCTGTTAACAATAATTTTATTAACTACTTCCTTTCATAAAAAAGGCAGGTACAGTTTTGTTGTCGTCCCATTGAAGGTGTCCATGTATCCAAAGGATGTACTGTGATCAATCTGTGTCCTCCACATCTTCAGTGCCAACACGTTATTCCGAAACGTTTCCTGGATAAGGAGGGTGAGTGGATCAGTCACCACTTAACCCTTTTTCTGAAAAATATGAACACATAAAAAACTCAAAACCCCTTGCTAAATCTATCTATATATATATATATTTGCTGTTATTGTCCAACTTTTAAGATGCAGGAACATAATGGCCACTGTTTCGACAGTAAATGAGTTAAATTTTCTACACTTTTGATTTTAAGCTGAGACAATTACATGAGTAGTTTTACGTGTTCTATATTCATATTACAAGCAACAATATTTATAAAAGATAAAATGCATTACTAATTCCGTTAAACAGGCCCACAGACAAATAAAATATTTGATATAGATAAAATGCATTAATAATTCCGTTAAAAAGTCCACAGAAAAATAACATATTTGAAATAGATAAAGTGCATTATTAATTCTGTTAAACAAGCCCACAGAAAAATAAACATGAAAAATGGGTCATATTCAACAACAGTAAACATACTGGTCTCTGGCTTGTACAGTTGTCAGGCCATGCCACAACAAAGCTGGTCTTCATCATGGTCTACCAAATGGACAATTCTTGCAAACACACCATCATGGTTAGCTTGAGGATGGTCCAAGCTGGGCCAGGACAGGCTGTCAGTGATAACTGCTGACTGTCTGGCAGCAATTTCCTTCAACAGCTCCTATGCTTCCGTATAAGTAAGGTGGTCTATGATATCCTTGAAAAGACATTTCTGCATTTAACAATAAATGTTTTGAACATAAAGCTAAGAATTTTGACACAAGATGTAGCTACATGTACATATAGAATTTTTTATTTTTCATGACACCATTTTTAAACATTCCTGTCAGGGTTTTTTGTAAAATTTCAATATTCACCTAGTGTAGTGTAGGATCATTTTTTAAATTCTTTGCTCATGTAGCAACACAGTTTTACATACAAAGACTTTGTTTTATATATCAACAATAAATGCATTGAACTGTGTTTTTTTCTGTTTCCATTCAAGAATATTGTGAAATGACATATTTTTTTCAATGAAATCTCAACTTGCCTGAATATCTGAAAACATTATCTACAAATTATTTCAATATTCTCAATGAAATCAACAGAAAAAAATGCAGCTAAATAAGTATACCTTTTCTGTTTCTTGTACCAAAGTGACGAAATCCAGTGATCCCTTCTTCATAAACTTCTTGGTTTAATTATAGTTGTATCCTATTGAAAAACACAATTTAAACCACTTTTTAAAACTATTTATGGTCTCTATTAAAAAAGTGAGTTGTAAATATGTGGTATTATTATCTAATAAGTTTTCTTTGACATTCAGGAAATCAAATCTTGAGGATATTCAAAACAATTGAAAAAAGAGGAATATCCAGAATATTCTTGGCTTTTACAAATTTAATGATACGTGCATTTCAGATGACCTGTATTTGATTTATTCAAAATACAATGTACTTTTGAAATACACATTTATCAAAATATATACGTGCTTTGGTAAATTAACAAAGAATATAAAGATAAAATACTTTAAATAAAGAAACAATAAGATGCACGAAAATAAATTGGGGCGAGTTGTCTCTTGGTTGGAGCGAGTGACCATATGTTTGATGCTAGTTTGTTTTGGGGCAAGTTGGTATTGGGGGGAGTTGTCTGGCGCCAGCTACATGCATTTGATGCCATGAATTACTAAACTGTGTTACTATTTTCAAAAATATTTTGGTTATTCAGTTTATTTATAAAATAGCTGTGCAGAAGAAACTGATATAAATACATTTTAACCCTTTGCATGCTGGGAAATTTGTCATCTGCTGAAATGTCATCCACTGAATTTCTAAAATTAGCCATTTCTTCGATTTTTTTCAAAGAATACTATCAGAATAGCAAACAGTTTGGATCCTGATGAGACGCCACGTTCTGTGGCGTCTCATCTGGATCCAAACTGTTTGCAAAGACCTTCAAAATTCGGTTCCAGCGCTTAAAGGGTTAACTATGAGTTTTGGGTTTAAATTAATAAACTACCAGTACCATTCAAATGCATTTTAGTTAATAATAAATGTCATTGTCATATAACTCACAATAACGAATATGTCAATAAATGCACAGCATCTTGAATTGCCTGCCAACAAATAATGTTGTCACTGTCAGTTATGAGGAAAGAAAAAGATACTGTAATGTTTAAATGATCTCAGTACTCCAAGGCTAATGATAAATTTAATTTATTTGCGCGAATACTAAAGTTAATTCTGTATTCAACTTGGCTTTTAATTTTAGTCTCTGTTAAGTGTAAACGAGAGAATCAGTATTTACGCGTTCTGTGATGTATATGCATATACTTATGTAACGAAAACGAATCATTTGATCAGTTATACTATTTTAATCTACTTTTATAAAACAAAAATCATACGCACTATTGAGTTTAACAAAAAAAAACATATTTTACCTTCTTCTTCCGTGTTTGACAATACAGATTCCGCCATATTTGTTGTTGTTGTTGTCACAATGCGTGTTTATATTTAAATTTAAAATCTATATTTAGTCGGGGAAAAAACCGATCCAAGGGTCAGTGGTTCGAGCCTTGGTGCGGCTTACTTTTTTCTTTCTTATTTAAACTTTATTTTTGTTTTATACTGGAGTACGTTATTTGCGATGTTTAAATTTATCAATTTAAAGCATTACATGAAAAACTTAAAAAAATGCAATTTAAGTGTGAACAAGCCCCTTTTTCATTGATAAAAATAATTCAGTATTAATAAGTATCTTTAAAATAAATAAAGATGTTCTTGCTTTTTGTACAGTAGTTTAAAAAAAAGCCTTTACAGTTAGGCACATAAATATAAATTCATTGAACGGGTGCATTACTATCAACTACATTGAAAAATGAACACGTACTGTACTTATTTTCAAGACAGAATATCAAAAATTATACGCTGGACGGGAGATACCAATAGGTGCGATGTAATGACCTTGTACATAATTGAACTACCGTCTAGTGGGTCTCATGTAGGAATGTTTCAAAGGGTATGATGTAAATACATGAAATAACTTAAAGGTACTTTTTACTTAAGATATAGTTGTGTGACTTCGTCACAATATCACAACGTTTATAATCTACCATCATACAGACATAAATATTTTCACATTGTTTGAAAACATCTTCCAACTTAGTTTGGCTAGTAATTTGTTTTTGTTCCAATCGAGTGTGCAATGTGGAATTCATTCGATTGTTGTTGGCAAATTATCATTTTTTAATGTATTATTTCTTGTACACCACAGTTTGTTTTACATAATACATGCATACAGATGATGGTAGAATTCACATTTAGCACCAGTCATTCCTACCAATCTTATGCTTACAACGAACCATTGTTTTTATCCATTTTAAAAAACAGTATCTTATAAAGTATTGTTTTACACTGTTTATCTTTCAGAGACAAGAAATATTTAACGTTGACATCGACATGAATAAGCAATCCAGGTACATGAACACATAAATTTGTGAGATATTGTATAAATTGACAACTTTTATGTACCATAAATTTTGCGGTTTATCGTGTCCACATATGTATGTTTGAATGTTGGTATGGTTAAGTATATTAAATCTTGGATATACACATATTTATTCTTAGATATACTCACACTTTGTATATAATTGACCAATTTAAATGATAAGATTTCTTAACAGTGCTTAATACCTGTTGCTTAACTGTTTTAGCGGCGTTAATACGTTTGAAAAGGTATTCTCAGATATAAGATCTGCAGTGAAGGAAATGATTCCCCGGATGCAGGTAACTCAACAAATGAATCCGAATAAGTAAAATTTCTCTTTAATTTGACAAAAAGCTTTTTGACAAAATATGGAATACCGACTACCAAATTATTTAATTCAACGTGTTTACACAACGTTTAACATTGAACAACATAATAGAGAACAGGAACTGTCCTGATTTTTCTTGTTTGAAGTTATCCCTTTTCAAGGTTAGGAATCATAATCAGTCTGTTTCCTTAACCTGTCCTGGTAAAGGTTCCAAACAAACTATTTAGTAACATCCAATATACTGATTATGCGGTATCCCACTGTGTTATAAACAAATTCGCACGTCTGCTGTAATGTCTTTTTTATATCCGTTCTAAGGAACCAAGTGATATGCTTGAGGAAAAAACAGCGAATTTTGAGTCATCATTGAGACAAGCGGAAAAGATGGTCAAAGATCAGGATTCTCATAACCGACGTCTGTCTGAAAGGTGCTGTGTTCTGGAAGCAGCTCTTAATGCTAGCCAGGTAGATAGACACATTTGTACGAAAAACAATTGTTATTTTAGCTCGTCAAAATTATCCCGACACTTATTGTTGTTCATGAACTGTTTAAAAATCGTGACGACTAATATTTTAGTTTCCGTATCAAGATCGCTTAACTCCACTCCGCTACGACAATTGTGTCATCAAATTTGTGAAACAAGTACATCAACATAAAGTGTGTTATTTATTTATTTAATATTTAACTCACACATTTTTGGTTCGACTGCATCCAAAGACCAAGGCTTGTTGAGGCGCTCTCCATTCCGTTTCCTTAGTGCAACCACAACTTGCGATCTTTAGGGGGAGATTACGTGAGTAAGGATCAAACCCGGGACCTCCTGGTCGCTAGGCGGAAACCGCATACATTACACAACGGCAATATTATGCTATTCATATCAGTTAGGACGACTACTAGAATGAAAATTTTAAATTTATCAATATAGAAAACACATAAGATGCACGTTTTCTTCCGTTAATTCGATGATGCATGTGCGAGAACATTGGCGTCTCCTTTATTCTATACCTATTCTATCAACAGCAAATAATGGCTATTTATGTGGAACTTGTTTCAGGAATCTCAAATATCCACAGACCATTGTAGGTAAGTTCTCCAATTATCGGCTGTTATATATAAAAAAAGACATGAAATAGACTGGTTATATGATGGGATGGCGGGAAATCGATATTTTCCTGTGTTTAACAAAAATAGATGATGGCGTTGATATTTTAATTGTTTATATAAATAATTTATACATCAGTAATTAACTAAAAGATTCATTGATAACTTCTGAAATAACTGAGGTTTTTAATTATACTATATTTTTCATACCTGGTATCTTGAATCGAAATATGGTGGCTTTAAATTTTATTATGTTACATAATTAGTTTAAATTTAAATATATAAATAAGAACTTACACACACATTTAAATAATACATACCCGGTTAAACAAACTTCATTTGACGCTTATTAATAAAATGTGCAACATAGAGGAAAACAGATTGCGCTTGTAATTTAATGACATCTTTCTAAGAGTCAAAACCTTTTCCCATTGTATTTTGCGACCAAGCTTTTGGTCAAGGCTCACCAAACTCAACTTTCTCGTGTTTTAGTTTCAATTATTTAAACTGGAAAATGATCTTAAACAAATTTAAGTAGAATTTAAAAGTATGCATTACATGCATTTCTTAATATACGCGGTTTATTTTCAATACCAATGTTTTTATTAACGAAAACTTTGAGTTTTCCTATTGTAAGTACAAATGAATTACATTTATAAGTTTAATGTATCCTATCGAGTTGCTAAAATAAGCAAAACCATTTGCATAAGAGTCTGATTGAACATTGGTGCAGATGAAACGTATGATCAAAATCTTTGTCTATGTTTATGGTGGTTGTTATTGATTTCAGGGAACTTCTGCCGATAGCAAAATCATTAGAAGACATCTGTGTGAAGAACGAAGAAACTTTTGTGAAGGAAATGGACCTCCTACAACAAGAGATAGCACGCAGAGAAGAAGATATTAAAAAACTAAATTTGTCATTACAGTACGTTGAGTAAAACTAATAATAAAGTGTAATGCCTTTTCTTTTTACATAAAAGTACAGCATTTGTCTTCTTAATCAACAGTTTGAAACAGTTTGAAATGTTATGTCTTCAATTTTATGTTATATTTGATGATGGTGATGATGATGATGATGGTGATGATGATGATGATGATGATGATGATGATGATGATGATGATGATGATGATGATGATGATGTTGTAGTTGATGATGATGATGATGATGATGATGAAGAAGAAGAAGAAGAAGAGGAATAATAATAGTAATCATTATTATTATTATTCTTATTATTATCCTAATAACGAATTTTTATTATAACCATAATAATTACTAATATTTGTGTTATATATTCTTTACATTTCTAGGTCCGTGAAGTCTTGCAGTAAAAAGGACAGAAACAAATGGCAACGACAGTAAATATCGCATTAAAATACTGTATTAATATCATAACGCTTTAAAATTTTGGCATTATCATAAATAAACAATTGCTTGAATATTTCTTGTCACAGTTGTTTAAATCGCGAAATGTGATGGTTTAGCTCTATATTGAATTATTATATTAGACATTTTAAACAAATAATGAACATTACCATATTGGAACCATTAACGGTTAAATTAATATTTCAAAGTTTTTTATCTGCACGTGATGCATGTCATTTATTATCAAATTTATACAGAATTGAAACACACGAAGAACACATTATCATCCTGAAGAAGAAGAAAAAAATACTGCAAAACAGAGTGAAGTAAGATTTCGTAATAACGTCTCTATTTACAACAAACTGATGCGCTTTTGTATCGAACCCGAATTTTCTAAAAATTAATACACAACGTTTAAACCTGCAATACACGAAAACAGATGAAAACAATACTCCCCAACGGTTGTATCATTGCAGCACATTGAACGAAACTGTCGAGGTACTGAGACCTAAGTCTGCTGTGACCTTCGGCGTTAGTAGTGAACCCAGGTTTGTTCCTTCTTTTGTTGCAAACGTTCACTATTGGAATCGCTGTTGCATTACAAAAATGAGATTCTCATTAAAGTTTGAATTTGACCATTAAAACCTAACTTATATTCTAACATGTATATTTATAAAGTATAGTTTTCATACATTTCAAAATTAACTCAGTTATAATGTTTACCGAAAAAGAATTACTTGAGAATGTTTATATTACACAATAAGTCAATTTACGTTTAATGGAAAATAGCTAAAACAGACAACGCGATACCCTCTCGCTTGACTCAGCTGATTAGCAAGGACAGGTTAACACAATTATGGTACAAACAAAGGATAGTATGGTGTCAGCAATATGTCGATTAACAACATGGGTGTACATTTTTTCCGCCACCAGTATATATTAACTATTGATAGTCATGCTAAAGTGGATACAATAAAAAAAGAGAAGCTTAAGTTGCCTGTGCATTGAAGCGCAGTCAGTGAATTAATTAAATAAACTGCTTATATTTGATTATAAGTAGGAAACCCAAACGTTTCTACGTATAAAGGGATTAACATACCACATATAGAGTTTTTGCCAAACATAAGTAATTTGGAATTTTTAGCGTGATTCGTGACAGTTAGTGAGTTAGAACCTTTACAAATGTTTTCAACCTTTTAAGAGTTCAAACGTTAAGCATAGGTCTGCATCTTATATTGAACAATAAGATGTAGAACGACAAAAACAATGAACAACATTTTAAGCGAATAGATAATCTTGTATAATAAACGTATATATTTATAAACAGAAAGAACTCGCATCACACTCAAGTACATACAAATCTATGACATTTTCCCCACATGGAAATAGATAAATGTTTATGCTTGATAAGTATTGACAACTATCGAAAAGGTTTTGTTGCGTTTTCAGTCACCAACTTGAGCTGTTGATTGAAAAAGACGCGCAATTGAAACAAGAATATGATGAGATTCAAAAAGAACTTAATAACCATGACAAGCTGTTGAGCGGTCATCAGGTGAATATGACGGTAAATATTTCAAATGTGTTATGTTCCAACAGCTAATTAGTAAATTGCAATAGTTTTCCATTCAATAATGCTTTGTACCCGCATTATAGCTTTCTCTTGTTTAATATTGTGAAAAGTTTAATTAACTCAAAGGATTCTTTTGTAACTTAAATACGAAATAATTGACTCCTATCTTTAAATCATGAACCGTTCCAAAAAGCGGCGATGCATAAGCTTTTAATCTGCAACATTATAAAATAATTTGTGTCAACTATGATAATGATATTTACCCAAAAGCATACATGTAACATACACAAGCTACAGTTAACTGATGTCATATATGTTCTCATATCAAGGTATCAGACATATGATTAATAAAAGACCACATAGATACCAGACCTTATACAAGTAATCATATCATATTCGTTCAAGTCACGGCTCACTAGTCATACATAAGGTCTCTAGTATAATTTGTGTTTCAGTGATGTTCATATACTTGTCGCTTTTTTTCAACATTTCGATATAATGAGTGCTATAATTGGTAGTGCATTATTCAATCTGAACATACTTATTGCTGTAATATAACTATTGCTTAATAAATAAGATCAACTACTATTAAAACTATAAGTACCCTTAAATGAGCTCAAAGGGTTCATCTTAAGTTTTTGTTTGAAGCAGATAAAGAAAACATCAAAATCATCCATGCTGACTTCTGTCAATAACAACACGTTTTACTCCTTGCATAACTTTTGCAATATTGAAGATAGCAACTTGATATTTGGCATGCATGTGTATCTCATGGAGCTGCACATTTTAGTGATGAAAGGTCAAGGTCATCCTTTAAGGTCAAAGGTCATTTTTTCTAAAATAGCTGCCGTGCGGCTTCAAAGTGCAGTAGGGGGGCTTTTGTTTCACAAACACGGCTCTTGTTTTTGTATACATTTAGACTTGTCGAAGCAATGGTGTCTAGATGTGTCAAAAGAAGGCAGTATAGACTTGTCGAATCAAGGCTGTATAGAAGTGTCAAAGTAGCTGGTCACTGTCATAAAAAACTCTATTTAGAATTAGTTATAAAAAAAGTTCTATAATGTGTTTGTTATTGCACATTTAACAACAAGAGATATTCTTCGTGTCTTGATTTGTTTCAATTCAGAGAGTTTCAGGGTATTATTGTATACAAGCATGATTATGTGAATAATATAAGAATAAAGTGGGCATGTCTGTACATGTTATTACAGGTGGATCATAGGAAGCAAGCCCCACCCCCTCCTAGAAGAAATCCAGAGACACGTCTTAGCACCAGTGTAAGTCCATGTTGGTGTCTTAGCACCAGTGTAAGTCCATGTTGGTGTCTTAGCACCAGTGTAAGTCCATGTAGGTGTCTTGCCACCAGTGTAAGTTCATGTTGGTGTCTTAGCACCAGTGTAAGTCCATGTTGGTGTCTTGCCACCAGTGTAAGTCCATGTTGGTGTCTTAGCACCAGTGTAAGTCCATGTTGGTGTCTTGCCACCAGTGTAAGTCCATGTTGGTGTCTTAGCACCAGTGTAAGTCCATGTTGGTGTCTTGCCACCAGTGTAAGTCCATGTTGGTGTCTTAGCACCAGTGTAAGTCCATGTAGGTGTCTTGCCACCAGTGTAAGTCCATGTAGGTGTCTTAGCACCAGTGTAAGTCCATGTTGGTGTCTTGCCACCAGTGTAAGTCAATGTTGGTGTCTTAGCACCAGTGTAAGTCCATATTGGTGTCTTAGCACCAGTGTAAGTCCATGTTGGTGTCTTGCCACCAGTGTAAGTCCATGTTGGTGTCTTAGCACCAGTGTAAGTCCATGTTGGTGTCTTGCCACCAGTGTAAGTCCATGTTGGTGTCTTAGCACCAGTGTAAGTCCATATTGGTGTCTTAGCACCAGTGTAAGTCCATGTTGGTGTCTTAGCATCAGTGTAAGTCCATGTAGGTGTCTTAGCACCAGTGTAAGTCCATGTAGGTGTCTTAGCACCAGTGTAAGTCCATGTAGGTGTCTTAGCACCAGTGTAAGTCCATGTTGGTGTCTTACCAACAGTGTAAGTCCATGTTGGTGTCTTAGCACTTAGGCAGTAACTAAAATCTGATAAACACTTTAAAATAACCAAACTAAATAAATAAAACAAAACACTACTTAAATTAAGTAAAAAAATTAATAAGTAGATACATAAATAATGAATTAATTAGTGAGTGCATTGATTGTGGGGTTTAAAACTACTATTAAAACTATAAGTACCCTTAAATGAGCTCAAAGCGTTAATCTAAAGTTCTTGTTTGAAGCAGATAAAGAAATCATCAAAATCATCCATGATGACTTCTGTCTATAACAACACGTTTTACTCCTTGTACCAGTATAATCTTGAAAAATTATATCCCAGCTCAGATCACTTAAGTATCTGAGAGTCAATTTAGGCCAGCAATTCTGGGCCTTGATGTTCCTCACGTAAATTTTAATAAAGGAAAATCGATTCCTGTTTCAAAATGCAGATTTCTTTCTTAAACGATCAAAGTATTCTTAACAGGTACACTTTCTTAGTCGTTTGTGTGTCCCCCCCCCCTAAAATATATGTGGCAATTAAGGTAGCGCACCTCTAATGATTTCCCGCGATTTATTTTACGATCATTGCCGATCTTAAATGATCGGTTATTTCCGAGAGTGCATTTTTTT